>NC_065449.1:220285743-220590328 GCF_917563875.1 Diabrotica virgifera virgifera
TATTTCTTAAAGTATTGTAAAGCCCACGTCTCTGTATAATAATACGATAAAAATCAATTTGCAAGATACTTTTTTACATTTCTGTGACAAAAACATCCGTGTTGTATAAATGTGACGGTAAAGATACTTTAGCACAACTTAAAAAGTTAAAAGGAAGAAAATACGACGCGTTAATAAATGTTCCCAGGGGACGCTGCTCTTATTTCAAAGCGGCTGAATGTGTTTGATGCTATTTTTGGGCCATTATATTACCCATTTTAGAAAGCTGTTTAGTTAATGTGGGACAACGTCTTTGGTGGCATACGGCTCGAATAAAAGCATTTAATAGCAAGCATTGAATTTCTATTACAGCAGTCATGCATTTGAAATATTTTGTTTTTGACAGTAAAACAATAATAAAGCTGTAAATTAGAGCTTATAGTATTACGCCAAAAGAATGTTTCTAAGGAACTAAACAGGAATAAATGCTTTTATTTAATAATGTATTTTACTCAAGAGTTTGGAGGGGTAATTTATATAGATTAGAGCTTAAAGTTTTTATAAAGTTTGGCATTATCAAATAATTGATTAGAGTTGCACCGAATTACCCCATACTCCAAATAAAGTTTGGCATTTATTATACCGGGTGTCCACTTATATTTTCACCCATTTTAACTGCCTATAACTTCTAAACGACTCAATACAGAAATATGCGGTTTGCGCTGAAATGTTTTATTTAATAAAAGTTTTGTTTGAATAGATTGAATTGTTTATATCGCTTTTATATAAAAAATGGCGGATTTTTTAAAAAACGTTGACTTTTTTATTAAAATACCCATTATATTCTTTTGTAAATTGAGTGAACGATCAATTGCCTATCCAGCGGCATAAAGTTTTTTAAAATCGGTTGCCAATTGACTGAGCAATTAATTTTTAAAATGAGAGATGCAATGTGGCAATCACATAACATAATATTCTTTTTCTCATGATCATCTTTCAGTGCGTCACAGTTTTTCGATTTCTTTCTAACGCATTAAATTGTATGTGACAGAAAAAAAACGTACGTCACTGATTACAGACATTTACAACATTTATTCTAGTTGTCGATAGATGGCGCCATAATAAAAAAAATAATTTTTTTTTAATTAGATAATAATATTACAAATATAATCTGTATAATTTATAAGACTATACAAATCAAAGAAAATACCATTTTATAAATGCAAGAAACACATTTGATTTGTTTTTATTTCAAATTGAAAATAAAATGTGACAACTGTCAGATTTAACTAAAATGTCATGTTAGAATAAATGTCATAAATGTGTATTATCACGGACTTACCCTTTTTCCTATCATTTGTTACGCACTGAAAAATGCTCATGAAAAGGACAACACCTATCAATTTGCTTAATTCGTTATTTATTAGTTATATGATATAAACGTTGCACCTCTAAATTTAAAAATTAATTACTCCGTCATTTGACAACCGATTTTAAAAAACTTTATATCGCTGGATAGGTGAATGATCTTTCTTTCAATTTACAAAAAAATATACTGGGTATTTCACTAAAAAAAAAGTCAACAAATTTTTTTTTAAAATCCGCCATTTTTTTTTCGTAATTGAAAGTGATATAAAAAACTTAATCCATTCAGACGAAACTTTTACTAAAATAAAATATTTCAGCAAAAACCGCATATTTCTATCATGAGTCGTTTTGAAGTTATAGACAGTTAAAATGGGGGAAAATATAAGTGGACACCCGGTATTGTATATCATTTGGGCAGACAAAAATAACCGTGCCATTCGTGAATCTCACCCACAGTACAGATTTTCAGTAACCGTTTAACTAATAGGCCCCTATTTCTTAAATGCACCGTTTACAGGTGCTGTGTACTTAGATTTGTTATAAAATCTTTTGCCGGATCTACTTGCCAATGTAGCCCCCCGAAATGTGTACATTATGCACGATAGAACCCTACCATATTTCTCAGTTATTATTCGTCAACATCTTCATGTACCTTATAAAAATAAGTCAATAGGACCTAGGGGCCCCATGCATGGCCACCTAGATCACCTGATTTTCATCCTGTCGAATATTTTATATAGCGTCGATCGAAAAACATGGTTTATTGAGAAAATATAAATAAACGAAAAGAACTAATTGACAAAATTATCGATTTTCTTAACATTATCGCCAAAAAAACAAATCAAATTCTTTCTATCAAGAAAAAAGAAAAAAGAAAAAAGAAGCTTTTATTGCAGAATATATTCGAATGATATTATATAAATAAGAGTTTACTTTTTTACTTTTTAGCTACTTATTCTACTAGATACTTATTCAATACTTTTGGAAGTTTCCTATAAAATGATCCAATATCCGAAGTATACTTTAAAGTTTTAGCACCACTGTTAACTGCTAACAACTGCCATCGTAGCCATCTCCAAAAACTAGAAAATTCAAATTTACTGCTATCTTACTGACGATAATAGCGCATTGTAGGATTTTGTGAATTACTTCAACTATCATCAGCCTTAAATTATGGATAGTTGGCGGTGGGCCAGCTGTGGTGAGAAATATGCATGAACCGCTTAGAGTTTATAAGTTTTATAGTGATAGTTTTGTGTTAAAAATCGGATTTGTTTGCTTTTAAAGACATTACTAAAACAGTTATTTTATGTAAAACAGCACCGATTTTTTTATACGCGTTTATCAATTTTCTAATTTATTGAAAGCGTAAAGATTAATTTACATGGTGTTTCATAATAATTGGAAATATTTTAACTGTAGATTCCTGGGCCTCGATTTTTGACACTTCGCTTCGATATCAAACGTATGCGCTACGTATTCTAAACAGATACGAATCGAATACGTTCGATAACGAAGCGAAGTGTCAAAAATCGAGGCCCTGCACCCAAAATATTAAGATCTAATCCAAATCACTTAATAGTGCAGCCGATATGTGAAACAATTGTGCATTTAATCATAGAAGTATATAATTTGGACCACATATACTGCACATATAAAGGTTCAAATTTAGACATGAGGCCATCTCAGATTTTTCCTTTTACAAAAATGGCGGGGATTCAAAATGGCGGCTATACATTGTGACTAATAGCAGGATAACTTTTGAACAAAACATCAGATTTCAACCAAATTTGGTAGGTAGGTTCTTTTTTTGATGAATAATAACGAGGTCTTGGACCGGAAGAATAGGTTTACCAGAATTTGTGTTTTTACTGTTTTTTATGTACCTAATAATATGCTGTTTCTTTTTCAATTCTTTCACCTGTATATATAAATTTTTCAAAAAGGTAATACCGCCATTGAAAAGAATGTAAATATATTTTTTAGGAAATATTTTCAAGTTTTTAGTTGTGTTAATTATCATTTAATAAATGCATAACGTATGTTCACATGTACCTATGGGCGGCAGATTCATTTTGAATGCCCGCCAATTGAAGACCTTGGGACCAGAAGGGGACAAGCCACAATTTCATCAAAAATGGGTTAAAGTAGAAATCACACACTTTAAGATCGTATTAATGCCCCAAGCAGAAAATTTCAACTGTTTTCTCATAGTTGACGCCGCTGTAGTAAGTCCCGTTGTGTCACCATTACTTTATATTGCAACATAAGGAGACAAGCCACAGTAGTAATCAACATGGCGGCGAACATTACCGTGCATGTAAACGGAAAATAGACTTTTCTGAGTTTGATTCTGAACACAGTGATCAAGATCCGTTTTTAAATGAAAGCGAAGATGACAAAGACTATACAGTATCCGGAAGTAGCAGCGACTCGGAAAATATAAACTCAGGAACAGTAAATTTATTAAATTTGTGGCTTGTCCCCTTATGTTATATTTTTCGAACCTAAAAATATTATGATTGTTCTAAAGGTTTTTTGTGGCTTATCCCTTTTTAGTAAAACACCTACTTTATTGTAGGAAAATGAATAGGTTTATACCCCACAGACTTCTCGAGGTCTCTTGCCAGCTCCAGAAAAGAAGGCGCCTTCTAGATGGAGACACAAGGATACCCAACGTAATAAAATAATTAAGCGCAAGGCTAAAAGCAATGTAATGCAAAAGGGAAGAAAATAGAACCAAAAAAATTAGATGCATCTTGCGGTTGCACAAAACAGTGTAGGCAGAAATTGGTGCTTGCCAGCAGATTCTACCAGATACTGAAAGTAATGAACCACTGGAAGATATTGAACATTTGGACAACTTTTTAGATATTGAAAATATTGCCAACTAAATTATTTTATTTTTGCATTCTACGTTCATTTTTTAGAATATAATTTTTTATACAAAAGGGGATAAGCCTCATATTTTTTCAAAAAATGTTCAAAACACACAAAAACCGTTTAATAAATATTTGTGTTACTTTTGTTGTGTATTTGATAACATATTTCCAAACGATTATGGGCCTTACTTCGAAGAAAAATGTAAAAATTGGATTTCAGGATTTGAAAATAAGTTTAAAATGATGTTTTCTCTAAAATATTGTTTGGTGGCATGTCCCCGTCTGGTCCCAAGGTCTTCAATTTTGTAAAAGACAAAATCCGAGATGGCCTCGTATCTAAATTTAAATCTTTGTATGCGTAGTATGTGTGGTCTAAATTATATGCTTCCACCATTAAATGCACAATAATTCTTGTATTATTATTTGCACGAATCTGCCGCACATAGGTACCTACATGTGAAAATACGTTATGCATGTATTAAATGGTAATTAATTTAACTAAAGAGTTGAAAATATTTCCTAAAAAATATTTTTGCGCTCTTATCAACGCTGCTATCACATTTTTGAAAAATTAATATATACAGGGTGAAAGAATTGAAACAAAAACAACATATTTCTACATAAAAAAAAACAGTAAAAACACAAATTCTGGTAAACCGATTCTTCCAGTTCAAGACCTCGATATTATTCATCAAAAAAAGAACCTACATACCAAATTTGGTTGAAATCTGACATTTCGTTCAAAAGTTATCGTGCTATTAGTCACATATGTATAGTTGCCATTTTGAATGCCCGCCATTTTTGTAAAAGCAACAAAAACTGAGATGGCCTCGTATCTAAATTTGAACCTCTATACGTGTAGTAGATGTGGTGCAAATTATATGCTTCTCCCATTATATGCACAATAATTCTTATAATATTTGCACGAATCTGCCGCATATAGGTACATGTAAAGATACGTTTTGCACTTAATAAATGGTAATTAACGAAACTATAAAGTTAAAAATATTTCCTAATAAATATTTTTACGCTCTTCTAAATGGCCGTATTAACTATTTGAAAAAATAATACATACAGGGTGAAATAATTGAGAAAAACAACATTATTTTTACACAAAAACCAGGAAAAACACAACTTGTGGTAAACCGATTCTTCCGGTTCAAGACCTCGATTTTATACATCAGAAAAAGAACCTATATACCAGGTTGAAATTTGAAGTCTCGTTCAAAAGTTATCGTGCTATTAGTCACATATGTATAGTCCCCATTTTGAATCCCCGCCACTTTTGTAAAAGGCAAAATCTGAGATCGCCTCCTATCTAATTTTGAACCTTTATATGTTTAATAGTATATGTGGTCCAAATTATATGCTTCTATCATTAAATGCACAATTCTTATAATATTTGCACGAATCTGCCGCACTATAAATAAAATGTGCCTCCTTATTGAGTTACCGGGTGTTTAATTTAAAGATTATTTGTAGCCAGTATTTTAAATCTAATTGACATATCGTTGTCATATTGGGCAAAAAGTTTAGGTACCGTAAACTTTACTAAATTATGCTAAATAAACTTTTCTGTTTACTACCAGAGGCGTAATATAGTGGAACGGGAAAGTGAATAGTTGACATTTCCCAAATTCTACGCCACTGGCGGAATTGTTTTTTGGTGCAATCTTTCGGTCTCCAATACTTTCTATGTAAGTAATAGACTCATTTTTAAAGATAAAGTTATTATTTTTCAAGAAATTTGAAGTTAAAAATGAGACAAACTTAAATGTGAAATCTCGGTGGTTTAATATTCATAGACGCAAGCACTATCGTGTTTTACTGCATCAAATTCTTTTTAAAGGTAGACAAGTCATATGTGTATGTCATAACTGTCATTTCTATACTGGGCTGTAAAAGAGTAAAAAGTTGTTCCTTTATACCCAGAGCTGATAAAAACCGATTTAGAGAATAAAATAGAACAAAAAAATCGATATAAAGTCTAATCAAGAAAGCCAAAGGGTTTAGTAAGAGTACCCAATTGGTACCCATTGGTACCCAAGCTTATGTGTCTTTAATGCTTCAGTAACAAGTGTCGAATCCGAACAAATAGCCTTATCACAGCTGAAACATGCACAATTAGAACGAGTAATATTTTTAAACCATTAACATTCGTTGGTCAAACAGTATGGTAGGGGAGCAAAGTATGCTAAATGTGCAGTCACTCGAGCGCTTTGGGGACCTACTGGGTTGTGATTATTAGGTCCTAAAACCAAAAAAAGTTAAGTAAAATTTTCCATTTTAGCGGGCGCTTGCCATTTTTTAATTTAATTTTCCATTTCCATTAATGGTTTTTTCCGATTGTAGCGCCATCTATCCATAATTAGAAAAAATGTTTCGAATAAAAGTTGCTTATTTTTATGCAGAGAAGCCAAATCTGCAATAAAAAATGGGGGCTCCCATTTAAGATTTTAAAGTAACCCCCACCCCACCTCCGCGTGGGGTCGTCGCGTTTGGTACCATTCGATATATTTTTTTCAAAAATATTAAATAAGTGTATTTTGCAGTTTTTCGATCTGATGTTTATTTTGGTAAATATCGCGTGATTTGTATTTAAAATTTTAAATTTACCCCTCACCCCTCTCTGTGAGGGGTCATGTTTGGTATCTTTCGATAGATTGTTGAAAAATATTGAACGTGTAGTTTTTAGTTTTTCAATCTGACGTTCATTTCGCGAAATATTCGCTTTTTTCTTGTGAAACTTTGTGACTTACCAATTTCCTTACGCCCCGCTCAAATCGTCAGATTTTTTAAATATACACTGTTTTGCATGTATTTAACTTACCTTATCTTAATCTGACAATTTCGAGTATTTTTAAGGATAGATTTTTTATTTCGGGCCCCCCTAAACGAACTCCCCTGTGTTAAGAGCCAATATATGGCAGAGGTATATCTGCAGGGTACCACGTTTCTCCCCATATGATAATCTGACGCGCTCGAGTAACTGCAAAAATCCCCGCTTGGGCTCCCCTACCAGTATGGAAAACTTATAATTTTTAATTCGAAGCCGCAGCTAGTAGTGCGGCCGCTTGCACATTTAATGATACAAGCATATAGTTTTGACCACATATACTACACATATAAAGGTTCAAATTAAGATATGAGGCCATCTCAGATTTTGCCTTTTACAAAAATGGCGGGCATTCAAATTGGCCCCTATACATATGTGTTTAATAGTACCATAACTTTTGAACGAAAAGTCCGATTTTAACCAAATTTGGTATATAGGTTCTCTTTTTGATTTACAAGATGGATGTGGTGAACCAGAAGAATCGGTTTACCAGAAGTTGTGTTTTTACTGGTTGTTTATGTAGAAATATGTTTTTTTTTTCAATTTCTTCCCTCTGTATATATTTATTTTTCAAAATGGTAATACCGCAATTGAAAAGAGCGTAAAAATATTTTGCAAAAAATATTTTGAACTTTTTAGTTATGTTAATTACCATTTAATAAATGCATAACGTATCTTCACATGTACATATGTCTGGCAGATTCGTGCAAATATTATAAGAATTATTGTGCATTTAATGGTAGAAGCACATAATTTGGAACACGTATACTACACCCATCAAGGTTCAAATTTAAATATAACTCCATCTCAGATTTTACCTTTTACAAAAATGGTGGGCATTCAAAATGGCGACTGTACATATGTGACTAATAGCACGATAACTTTTGAATGAAAAGTCCGACGTCAACCAAATTTGGTATATAGGTTATTTTTTTATGTGTAAGACCAAGGTCTTGAACCAGAAGAGTCGATTAACAAGACGTTGTTTTTTTCCTGATTTTTATGTAAAACATGTTCTTTTTTTACTAATTCTTTCACCCTGTATGTATTAATTTTTCAAAAAGTTAATATCGGCGTTGAAAAGAGTGTAAAAGTATTTTTTAGGAAATAGCTATGTTAATTACCAATTAATAAATGCATAACCTATCTTCATATGTACCTGGAACCTATGTGCGGCAGATTCGTGCAAATAATATAAGGATTATTGTGCATTTAATGGTAAAAGCATATAATATGGACCACACACACTACATATACAAAGATTCAAATTTAGATATGAGGCCATCTCAGATTTTGTCTTTTACAAAAATGGCGGGCATTTAAAATGAATTTGCCGCACATAGGCACGTGTAAAGATACGATATGCATTTATTAAATGGCAACTAACATAACTAAAAATTACAAAATATTTCCTAAAAAGTAATTTTACACTATCTTCAATGGCGGTATTACCTTTTTGAAAACTTAATATATACAGGGTGAAAGAATTGATAAAAACAACAACATATTTTTACATAAAAAACAGTAAAAACACAGCTTCTGGTAAACCGATTCTTCCAGTTCACGACATCGATCTTGTAAATCACAAAAAGAACCTATGTACCAAATTTGGTTGAAATCGGACTTTTCATTCAAAAGATCGTGCTATTAGTCACATATGTATAGTCGCCCATTTTGAATGACCGCCATTTTTGTAAAAGGCGAAATCTGAGATGGCCTCATATCTAAATTTGAACCTTTGTATGTACAGTATATGTGGACCAAAGTATATGCTTGTATCATTAAATGTGCAATTCTTATAATATTTGCACGAATCTGCCGCACTATAGAGTAAATGCCTGGAATGAGAAAGAAATTGCAGTTCCTTTGTGGTCTCACTTCGAGGACAGGCAGCAACTCTCTTCAATTTCTTTCCCAGGATACAACCAGTTGTAACTACCTCTCTCGTTAAAGCTTTCCAAAATAGGTTTTACATATACAGCTAAAAGTTCGATATCAAACACATAACGAAATTTACAAGAATTTTAAGCCGATATTAAAAGATTAGTGTATTGTAGCTCTAAATAATGCAGAAACTACCAGTCGTATCAGGAATACGAATGCGAGAAATTGGCGAAGGAGAAGATTGTGTTAAATGAAAATATATAAAAATTACAAGATGCTTTGAACAAATTACAGAATCAGAACCTGTGTAAACTTGAAAAAAATTTAAAATAATAAATAATAAACTCAGGAGTAAGTCTCCAGGTGAGATAAACAGAAAGAAGATGATAATCAGACTTTCCTGGAACATTTTAAAATAAATCAAAAGAAAGATAATGACTTAAATATGAAGTTAGACCTTCTTGGAAGAAAATATCCAAATATAGTGAAATTATAAAGGTGCCCTGTGCTCAATGAGGATCTCTGTATCTTTTTAATGGTCTATTAATGATCAAATCCCACATTAAAAGTGAGTTGCAAGAACTTTACATCAGCCTTTCTGCAGGATATCTTGTAGTTAAAAAAACTAGGCAGAGATCGAGACAGATTTTACTGGAACAATTGTTGCCGAGATGTAGAAGCCTGGTGCAAGAAGTGCGATTTATGTAAATGTAGAAAAGATTCTAGAACAAAAAGTCGTGGTAAAATATCACAATATTTTTCGAGAGAGCTATTTGATTGAGTTTCCTTGGATATTCTTCCATTCAGATTGAACGGTCGAAAAACATAAAAGAACTGTTAGTCAATAGGATTTTTTATGAAATAAATTTTACGGAACTGGCGTAACGCTCATCATTAGTTTAGTTATTCTCCTCGATAAATGTTCTATCGGGGATCAGCATCTAGAGATGCATCAAGTTAAACTAGTTTGATTTTATTCAACAAATTTGACTTGATTTGAAAACCAAACTTTTTTTGTAAAAAAATTTTGACTTGACTTGATTTCAATATCTTTAGGTTTGACTTGAAATCAAACTTCTTCCAACAGTTTGAAGTTTGAATATCATATTGCGCAACGTGTTTATTTCCAATTCTAATTGAGAGTACCGACTTTTGATTTGACTTATTTGGATAGGTCTGAATCTGCTACTCCTCAAATTAGTTTGTAGTTCATATTATTGAGAAGTATATGCTTGGCTTGATCATTACGTTTGTTTTGAAGTGTGTGCTTTGTGAAATAATATATGAACCTGAATATTTTTCGGTTCGGAATAAGTACCAGATCAAATTGAGTATAATTTTGAAGATATTCCCAGTGCAAAAATTAAGAGAAGAAAATCTGCATACTTGTATTACGTAAAAATAAAGAACAGGGTTATAAAATGACAAATAGTGAACTAAATCTTTAAGACGACATTGCAAAGTCGCAAAAAATTTATTAAACCTACTCTATCAAAAATATAATATTTTGTTGTTCTATTATAAATTTTTGTTAAAGTATTACGAAACGCAATTTTTGAAGCTCTCACAACCTCTTTATTCCATCTGTATCTTTTCATCTTTTGTTGTGAAGGAAGGTCCAGCTATTTATTGCAAACACGTGTTACTGTGCTTGATCTAGTTAAAACAAACTTTAAGATTTTTTTACTTGAATACTATTGTCCTATTGTAACATGAGCGGAGCGTGAGGAGGCAATATAATACAATCCAGGGGTTCTATGTAAAATTTAAACGAAATTTGAAAAGTTGGGAGATTGTCATTCCGTAGTTTTTTTTATTTAAGTTAGAAAACAATGTTACGTAACGCGCTGTTCAAACGTAACTCCCCCCCCCCCCCCCCCGTATAACGCGTTGTAACGTTTTGCATGGCCCCCTCCCCTAACTTGCGTTACGTAATACTTTAAAGCTTCCAAAGTAGATTTAATTACACTTCATATGATAAAAAAACTATCCAACGAATTCTTTGTTTTAATCTAGTAACATTCAAATATAAAAAAATTATATCGATAAAACGAAACTTACCAGCAAGCAATTCTAAGCATACAGGAATAATTTTCAAAAAATTTACCCTATTTTGATCATAATTGCTTTCTGTATCAAGATACTTTTATGTGGCACTCATTGTATTATTAATTTTCTTATCTTAATTGGCAACTAACATATCAATCTCGACAAAAAAGTATATTTTCTAAATAAATTAGTTTTCAAACTCTGTCAAACTAGTTTGACAAACAGTTTGAATTTTCAAACCTGTACGATTGGCCAGTTTGACTTGACTTGAATTATTTGTCAGAAGGATTGACTTGATTTTGACTTGAAATTAAGTCAAACTCAAGTCAGGTTCCAACATTCAAGTCAAACTCATGCAATTCTAAGCCAACAGGATGAATCAATTCTATAGAATGAAGCCAATCTCTCGATATGAATTATTTTCGGTTTGCTTCTAGAGGAAAACTGTGGAAGACGGAATCGAAAGACGGTGGTCAAAGCGAATATTTTATAGTATTAACCAAGTAAGTAGTAGTACGTAATACGATACAAGTAGAATACAAGACAAAAGTGTTTTATTTTTTCTTCTGTTTTCATTATTGAACAAAAGAATAGCATGTCTTTCCTTCAGTTGATATCCTAGTCCCTTGAAAGTAAAATCCAGCAAATATCATACTTGAATTTTAAAAAGCTCCACTCTCCTAATAATCAAAAGTGTCAGGTTTTCGCGTAGTCGCAGGGAGGCCGAATTTCAAACGATTAAAAAGTATAAGATAGTATCATCGTGTCGTGTCTGAAAGACATCACCTGAAGTATAATACGTATGTGATGAGGGAGTTGGGAAACCGCTGTGAATAATTAATCTCCGGGGTGAAATAAGCGTGCACTGAGAGACCGGTGACGCATCTTCAGAGCCGACGTTGGGGAATTATCCCGGTTCAAATAAGGTTAAGTGTGAGAATTGCGTGAATCCTAATAGACTTCCTCTTTTTTCAGACACGTGTTAGATGGTTCAATATACTCCGAGCAGTAACTCAGACGTAAAGCTCCTTTCCTGAGACCGTATCAAAAAATTACCCGAAAGAGTGGAAGAATTTTTTATAGGTACTCGAATGTACAAAACAAGCACATCATTATTCTCTAAATGTACATTTCTCGAACTATGGACGTTGATTAATATATTAATATTTCAATCAACCATATGGAATAGGTTGATATTCATATAAATAAAGTGTATCAAGGGTAGTCAAGCAAAAGCTAAACGGAGCCGCCATCAATAATTTAAAAATAACTCTGAGGCCCATCAATTTGTATTTGAAGGGAGACATTTTTCCCGACATTAATTTTAGTTTTGTTAACCCTCTAACAGGCCAAATCGTAAAAATTATCTGTTGAAGTTGATATTTTTTTTTTCAAGTAAATATAGGCAAAATGACTTATTTTTAAATTTTCTGCTAAAAATCTTGTCTAGAATAAGTGCTAGGTGAGAAAGAGTGAAGACCTTCTACAGACGGTCTTGTCGGGTTATGAGTAAAAAATAAATTTGGTAGATGTTTATTATAAAACAAGATTTATTAAGAAAAATAAGTATATAACATGATATTTTTGATGGTGGTAATCCCAAAAACAATTTTTACCGACTGTGCCGCATAAATGGAGGTCACATTTGAAACAAACAAGCTGCGTATCAGATTTTTTACACAGCTTACACCTTTTCTTGCTTTTGATCAACCCAAACTGGAAAATGGTTTTCACCGTCAAAACGTACATCAGCAACTTGATGAACCGCTCTTTTTTCAACACCAGATGAACTAGTTTTACTAGAAGAACCAGGTTCACCATTTCGAGCTGATGATGGTCGACCTACATTTCGTTTTTCCTTGAACGAAACAAGGCCAGATGCTATCCCTTCACGGAATTGTGAAAGAGATAGAAGCCTCTCCTCTTCCCAAAAGTCACTGGAATTATTTGCCTTTTCGGCACGTATACGTTTATATAGTATGAATGCGTTTGTGGCCGCCATGTCGACAAATTGATAGAATATCCGAATCATAATATTTTTGCTTTTAGCTCGAATGTCATATCGACCCATAAGGTCCATCAAATCGACTTCACCCATCAATTTCGTGATGTCGCTAAATCATCCAAAACTAATGTTGAAGAAGCTGCTGGTTGATCAGTATTACTAATATCCATTGACAAATTTATATCATTTACAAATGCATTAGTTGTCTCAGCTTCAAGCATTTCCTGAATGCAGTCGTCAATACCTTGTGATTTAGCCTCTGATACCTCGGATATGCTGTAAGGCTTTTCAGGCTCAATACTATCATCAACATAATCGGGAGTCGGGATCCACAATACTATCGTCACTACTATAAATGCTATCGTCGATTTCAGCGGAATCAATAAAGTCAAAATTGTTCATCAGACAATTCTTCCAAATTGATTTTGTTCTTATGGTTACGATTTAGACGACGCATCTATCACAGAAAAGAAAAATAATAGAACAACAGGAAATAAGCATGTTCCTACGCACAAAAACATAACAAAATTTCATACTGAAGGGGATATTTTTTATATGTAAACTGTAAAATGTAAACCGGCAAGACCGCTTGAGACTGTCTTGGTATTTTTGTTTATAAAGCCTATTTACACAATAGTTTTTACTAAAATCTTATTATATTACGGAGACATGAAATATAATCTACTTACCATAAAATTATCAAGTTGATCACTTTGATCTAAACGTGTTTTTTGACGATTTAAAAATAATGTTTACGAAGAAATAATTTTCACTGCCATTTTATGGAATGTTAGCACTTGAGTAACGATAATAACGTAATCGCGATGCCAGAATGTGTTTAGTTGTATCGAATAATGTCAAGTAAGGTTTTTTAAAGATACATGTCGTTACTGTGGCAGCAAAAACCATTCGGTATAAGTTTTATAAGCTAAAATGCAAAGACCGTCTTAAGACGGTATTGCCGGTTAGAGGGTTGAATTTTTCAGTAAAACTTATTTTGAAATTTTAATAATATTCAGGTACACTTCCCGTCATAGAAAACTGGTACACTCTTTTTCCCAATGTAAATCTGTGTTCAGACTGGACATAATGGTTCGTGAATAACTTCGTTGTTGATATCAGAGATAACGGAATTGCACTAAATCTAAATAAAAAAATAACGTTCACTACAACTATAAGAAATTGTGGTTTTAAATATAATAAGATTTAAAAAATAAATAAAGGACCTTGATTTAGAAATGAATCAGAAAGTTGCATACATTGCAATATTAAATTTCAAAGCGAAATACCCAAAATATTAGAACTACATATAATTTCTATAATATATTGGTCACAATAATAATATCTTATGTGACTTCTTATGTGTCTTAGTGTGGTCTTAGACATGCGATTTTTGGTCTCGTAACGTGTCTACTGAGTAGTAATGTTGATTATACTCGTAGTTACTTTTACTCCAGGGAAATAAGGCAAAAATATACCATGTTCGGGACACTTGAGCAGCCAGGTTGCAAATGGGCTTTTTGGGTACTATATACCTAATACATTATAAATACAAAAATGCCCGTCACAGTTCGGAGGAGAAATTTAGTTATTAACAAATACGTGTCAAAAATGACAGTTTTTTCGTTTAAATCGCTACGGGTAAAAATAGGGTAGTTAAATATCTTATTTATACTATTATTCTCGTAGTAGATAAGCCAAGGTTTAAAATGGCAGTTTTGAATTTCAGTTCGATCATTTGTTGCTTCAGAAATTGCAAAATAAGACTAAAATTTCGAAAATAAAAAAATTGCTATAACTTTTGTGAAAATGACTTTAAGACTTTCATATTGCACGAAAAGTTGAGACAAACAGTCCATATAATGCACAAGAAATTTTAAGATGATCTGTCAATTAGTTTAAATTTTATTCAATTTGTTTATCCCAATGAGCTTTTTTTTGCAATATTATTGTTCATAAAATAGCAATGTAATAGCAATTGTGTGAAAACCACATGAAAAAAAAAGTCATGATTTCAAAGTATTTAAAAAAATCATTAAAAAGTCATTTTTATCATTCCGAAAACATTTTACTAAAGTAGGGTCATTTTTAGTTCATAAACAATTTGAATAACTTTGTTAATATTGACTGTAGATTAAAACTACTTTGGGATTCGAAAAGCTAGTATTTTTATACGAATTTTGAAAAAAAACACTTTTTGCCTAGGTTAATTACAGTTAATCAAAGTTAGCCACTATTTTTATTTAATTGACAGCTACTTTGTTTATAACAATTAAGCAACCCAACTAGCGCCATTTCGAAGTTGAAGGTATATAGTTTATGTGTAAAAGTTTGAGTAAACTTTAAACTTCAACAGAGTTGTTAATAAAGCTTTAAAATAACGTTCTAACGAAATCGATTTGTGGTCGGTGGAAATGAATTATTAAAATCCGTTCACTCAAAAAATGAAACTGATTCTTCAAACATACGCTGCGATTAATATCTTCAGAGCTTTTTGATGGATTTTGATCATAATTTTTTTAAATTGTATGTACAAGGAGTAGAGTACGTTATGTACGTAAATCCCCACATAACATTTCAAAATGTTAGGGGGAGTTCCCCTTATCACTCAGGGATATGAAAAATAGATTACAATCGATTCTATGACCTACCTAATATACATATATAATTTCATAAAAATCGGTCAAGCGGTCTCGGAGGAATATGACAACTAACACTGTGACAGGAGAATTTTATAGATGTAAATATATAGATGGGTATTAACAAATAGGAGTTTGTGATGGAAAAGTGTAAATTAAGGGTTGTATGTATTTTTTAATCCTACATCATATAAAATTAAGATAGACAATTTTGTCCAAAAAAAAATAAAAAAAAATGTCAGGGGGGCAACCCCTTTTATAACTTATGGGTATAAAAAATAGATTAAAACCTATTCTCAGTCCCATAGGATACACTTGTAAAATTTCATAAAAATCGGCCAAGCCGTTTCGGAGTAATATGGTAACTAACACTGTTACAGGAGAATTTTATGTATATTGAAGTAACAGTGAATTAAATAATTAAAGTGGCTAACAATAACCGTAATTAACATAGGCGAAAAAAATTTTTTTTTTAATTTGTGTAAAAATACCAGCTTTTGAAATTCCAAGGTAAATTTACCCTACAGTCAATATTAACAAAGCTATTCAAATTGTTTTCAAGCCAAAAATGACTCTACTTTAGTAAAATGTTTTCGTAGTGACAAAAATTATTTTTTAATGATTTTCTTCAATAATTTGAAAACAAGAGTATTGTTCTTTCATGTGGTTTTCACATAATTTCTATATAATTATTATTTTCTGAACAATAACATTATAAAAAAAGCTCTTTGGGATAAACAAATTGAATAAAATTTAAACTAATTGACGAATATTCTTATAATTTTTTGTGCAGTATATGGACTCTTTGACTCAACTTTTTTTAAAATATAAAAGTCGTAAGGTCACTTTCGCGAAAGTTATAGCAAATTTTTTATTTTCGAAATTTTAGTTTTATTTTGCAATTTTCGAAGCAACAAATGATCGGACCAAAATTAAAAAACTGCCATTTTAAACATTGGCTGATCTACTAAAAGAAGAATACTCTAAATAACATATTTAATTATCCTATTTTTACCTGTAGCGATTTAAACGAAAAAACTGCCATTTCTGACCCTTATTTGTTAATAACTAAAATTCTCGTCCGAACTGTGACGGGCATTTTTGTATGTATAATGTATTAGGTATATAGCACCCAAAAAACTCATTTGCAACCTGGCTGCTCAAGTGTCCCGACAAAAACCTTATTTCCCTGGAGTTTTTCGAGTATTCCTTACAAATACTTTTGCATAAAGTAATCATTTACAGTATTCGTTACTTTGATTACTTTAATTACTTTTGTTACTTTGGTATTTGAGGACCGGTAATCATATCGAGAATCGCATTTCTCAGTACATATTTTTTATTAGTATTAGTAGGATACTTTGATTACTATGACTACTCTTATATTTGAGTACCGGTAATCATATCGAGAATCGAATTTCTTAGTATTTCGTATAAGTATAAGATCCGATATAACAACGACCTTCACCGATCTATTTAATGGATAGAAATGAAATAATATGTAATCGTTCTGTCATTGCTGCTCCACAATATCAGTAATCTCGAGTAATCTGTTTGCATCAATTAAGTGCCAAAAACAAACCCTCGAAACTCTAGATGACTTACCTTAGCAGTAATCTTGGGCACCCAGGTGCTTCGGAGGTCGGTTCTGATTGCATATTCATGTTCAGTGACCCCAAATACCCCGAAATAAGAAAATCTGGCCCTTAGTATACTGATTTTAACATTTTTATGCATTTTTCGATGCATTTTGTACTCTTTGAAATGTAATAATGCATTTCCACCTATTTTTCTATTGTAGACTTTTTTCAAGACGTCATCCTAATCCTAATTACAATGCAAAAATTTGCAAGTCTCTATGTACCTACATAATACATATTTAAACAAGCTGAAAATGCGAGCATTGTCATAACGAAAACTTTGTATATTTACGTATTTTAATTCATAATATGGAAAATTTCTATTATGAAAAGTATTTTAGAATTAATAATTATGTTTTAATGTGCAATTATATCATTCTAATTTAAATGTTATGAACTATAAAGGTAGTTTACTCTTGATCGAAATTCATATTTTTTATATACCTCGTATAAAATTAATAAAATTTTATACAAGGTGTCCCAAAAGTAGTGGAACGGTCGAATATTTCGCGAAGTGAACATCGGATCGAAAAACTGAAAAATACGTGTTCAATCATTTTCAAAAATCTATCCAAGGACACCAAACATCAACCTCCACTATACCCCCTGGAGGTGGGATGGGGGGTAACTTTAAAATCTCAAATGGAAACCCCTAGATTGTCTTGCAGATTTGGATTCGTTACGTAAAAGGAAGCAACTTTTATTCAAGACATTTTTTCGAACTGTGGATAGATGGCGCTATAATTGGGAAAAACGATTTATCCTGATACCATGGATAAATTATAGAAACGGTCTAATATCTCGAGAAATACACTTCAAAATGAGAAACCAAACAAATTTTTTTAATACTTTTCGAAAACCTATCGAATAACACTAAACATGATCCTCCAACCCACCCCCTATAGGTGGGGTGTGGGGTAACTTTAAAATATTAAATAGCAACCCCCACTTTCAGATTCGAATTTGTCATGAAAAACTAAGCAACATTTATTCGAAACATTTTTTAGAATTGTTGATAGATGGCGCTTTAATTGGAAAAATACGATTTATTAGCGCCATCTATCAGCATTTTTAAAAAATGTTTCGAATAAACGTTGCTTAATTTTTCATGACGAATTCGAATCTGCAATAAAAAGTGGGGGTTGCTATTTAATATTTTAAAGTTACCCCCCATCCCACCTCCAGGCGGTGGGTTGGAGGGTCATGTTTAGTATTTATCGATAGGTTTTCGAAAAATATTAAAAATCTGTTTTTTGATTTCTTATTTGGAAGTGTATTTCTCGAGATATTTGACCGTTTCTATAATTTACCTATGGTATCAGGTTAAATCGTTTTCCCAATTATAGCGCCATCTATCCACAGTTCGAAAAAATGTCTTGCATAAAAGTTGCTTACTTTTACGTACCGAATGCAAATCTGCAAGAAAAACTACGGGTTTCCATTTAAGATTTTAAAGTTACCCCCCACCCCACCTCCAGGGGGTGTAGTGGGAGTTGGTGTTTGGTGTCATTGGATAGATTTTTGAAAATGATTGAACACGTATTTTTCAGTTTTCCATCCGATGTTTAGTTCGCGAAATATTCGACCGTTCCCCTACTTTTGGGACACGGTTGCATCATAAATCTTAGAACAAGAAGAGCTTTTTATAAAGGATAACTTTTAGTTGTCAAATTAAAAATAAAAGAGTTATAAATGAAAATGTTCTTGGTATCCATAATTTGAGAAAAATCTTCAAATATTTTTTTCCATTAGAAGGATGTACACAGACACAATACTGGCTAGTGATTTTAGTCAATAATTTTGCCAATTCGACAAAAAAATAATTTCTAAATAGTTAATACTTATTACTAAATAATTAGTAATTTTGCCAATTTCGGCAAAATTCTCAAAAAACAAAAAATTACCTTCTACAATCACTAGCCAGTTGTGTCGAGTTTAGGGAACGACTAAGTATACATAATATTTTAATTTTATAGCAAATGGAACAGTCCATTTATCATAAAGGGGAGGCCGCATTTATACTGGTATACACCTTTTTAAAACTGTTAATAAATTATTGCTTTTAAAATATTTATACTCAAATTGTATTTTTGAACACCTTATTTATTTTATATAATAATTAAATTCACTATCAAATGTCATTGATGTTTTATTAATACTTAATTTAAAATTTAGTTTGACATTCACGAAGTGTCAAACTCAAATGTAAATAACCTATGCTCGGCAAATCGAGATTTAGAAAAAAGTAGCCTACTTCCTAATCAACCATTTGAGCTGACGTTTAGTGCGTCTGTAGGAGATAACCGGATTATGACGTCACATTTTAGACTTTGAGGTCGATTGTCTCGAAGACGGCTAGATATATCGAAATGCCGTTTTCAGATTTGGATTCAGAAGGCAAAACTACATAAGAATCCATCGATACACCTGCTCTAAGTATTGCAGGAGCGGCAACGCAATACACACAGACTTTTGCAAATTTATAAACGAAAAGTTTTCGTTGATAAAAATCGATTTATTCCTGTGTTTTTAGTGTTAAATGCCCTGGTCTAATAAAAAAAATGCCATACCTACATGTAAAATTGAAGTTGATGGTCAAAGTCTAGAAATATTATCATTTCTACATATTTTCCGGTCAATCTAAGCTATTTTTTTCTAGGCCTTATAAGAATAGTGTGTATAATTAGTATTAAAATCTAATAGGCTGCATTTTTTATTTTCAAAGCAACTAACATCCGTAAAATTCTGTGAATTATCTACCTCGACAAATCGTATAGACATCTGTTTCTGGGTGCATGCTTTGTTAAATGATATACCTCCCTCTGTTTTAGCTACTTCTCAGCGTCATGTAATCCTGTAAAACTCTTCATAGCCTTTGCCCTTCATAGATAAAATTTTAGTTAACTGTACTGATACCGAACACTCGTGGAATATCGGCCCGACTCCGATATCAACCGATTGTAGATACAATACTCAAAATAGGTACTCGCTCTGATACGATTGGTACGAAGTAATCAGAGTAATTAAAGTAACGATTTACATCTCTGTATAGTAATCGTTACTTTCGGCATTCGTAAGTAACGAGTACTTTGTAACGAATAGTTACTTTTTCAACAGCACTACTACTGAGACGTCCTGAGACACGTTGCTTAGACCAAAATCGTGCAACGGTGTCTATTGGTATGTACGTAGCTTAATACTCTAAGTCTGGTGCATTATTTTTGTAATACAACAATAATTGTTATTTGGTATTCTTCTTCTTCTTCTTTTGCCCTTTAATTCGTCCAATTCTGAACATAGGCTTCCCCCAGTTTCCTCCATTCGCTTCTGTTTAGTGCTTTCTGTTTCCAGTGCGTTCCTCCTATCTTTTTAATGTCGTCTCCCCATCTCATCTGGGGTCGTCCTCTTGCTCTTTTTCCTGTCCATGGTCTCCATTGTTGTATCGTGCTATTCCACCTATTGTCCGTTTGTCTAGCGTTATGACCTGCGAAGCTCCATTTTAGCCTGGTTATATGTTGGCCTGCGTCTTTGACTTTTGTTCTATTTCTGACCCAGTTGTTTTGCTTTTTGTCTGTCAATTTTACTCCTAACATTGCTCTCTCCATGGCTCTTTGTGTCTTTATTATTTTATCCATGTTTGCCTTGGTCAAGGTCCATGTTTGGCATGCGTATGTGAGAATTGGGAGTATGCACTGGTCAAACACTCTTGTTTTTAAGTATTGTTGTATTTTTTTATTCTTTAGGACCCATTTTAATTTTCCAAATCCTGCCCAGGCTAATCTGACCCTTCTTTTTACCTCCGCTGTTTGGTTTTCCTTATTTATTTTTATAATCTGTCCCAAATATATATAATCATTAACCGCTTCTATTGTGGTGTCGTTTAGTATTACATTTCTATTGTCTTGTGTGTTTGTCATTGTTTTTGTTTTGGCAAAATTCATTTTTAGACCTATTTGTTCGGATTCATTTGCTAGTTCGGTTAGCATGGTTTGTAGTTCTTCAAAATTTGATGCTATGACTACTACATCGTCTGCATATCTTAGGTGGTTTAGTTTCTTTCCATTTATGTTTATTCCCATGTTTGTCCATTCCATTGTTTTGAAAACATCTTCCAGTGCTAATGTAAATAGTTTAGGAGAAATAACATCTCCCTGTCGCACTCCTCTGTTAATTGGTATGGGTTTTGTGGTTTCTTCCAATTGTACTGTCATTGTTGCTTTCTTATACAGTATGTCCCTGTAAGTTGTATCCATATGGAAAACTTTTTTATTATTAATTTTACGAAAAAAAGTTATTCTTCATAAAAAGCTCTGCTTGATCCAAAACCTAAAATTTAACCATCAAATATCAAATTTTTTGAATATTATACGAGGTATGTCAAAAAGTTTGAATTTCACTCAAGAGTAAAGTAGCTTTATTTTTCACAATATTGAAAATTGCTATAATGAAAAGTTGTTTGGAATTAAAAACTATATTCTGGTATGCAATTACATCCTTCTAATTGAAAAACATTTTTTTTTAAATTTTGGATAATTTTGGATTTTTTAACATTATTTTCAGTTATTTCAATTCAGATAACTCTTTTATTATTAATTTTACGAAAAAAAGTGATTCTTAATAAAAAGTTTTGCCTGATCTAAAACCTAAAATACAACCACATTATGTCAAATTTTATTAATTTTATACAAGGTATGTCAAAAAATATGAATTTCGCTCAAGAGTAAAATACGTTTATTTTTTACAATATCGAAAACTGTTATTATGAAAAGTTATTTAGAATTAAAAACTATGTTGCAGTATGTAATTACATTCTTTTAATTGAAATATTCTGAACTATAAAGGTACTTTACTTTTGATCTAAATTTATCTTTTTTGACATACTTCGTATAAAATTGATAAAATTTGATATAAGATAGTTGTATTTTAGGTTTTAGACCATCCAGAACTTTTTATGAAGAATCACTTTTTTTCGTAAAATTAATAATAAAAGAGTTATCAGAATTGAATAACTGAAAATAATGCTAGTTATCCATAATTTTTCAAAAAAAAAAATTTTTTCAATTAGAAGGATGTAATTGCATATTAGAATATAGTTTTTAATTCCAAACAACTTTTTATAACAGCAATTTTCAATATTGTGAAAAATAAAGCTAGTTTACTCTTGAGTGAAATTCAAACTTTTTGACATACCTCGTATAATATTCAAAAAAATTTATATTTGATGGTTAAATCTTAGGTTTTGGACCATGCAGAGCTTTTTATGAAGAATAACTTTTTTCCCTAAAATTAATAATAAAAAAGTTTTCCATATGGATACAACTTACAGGGACATACTGTATATATTATGTATTAGCATTCTGTATCTGGAATCTATTCGACAGTTGTTTATAGCTTTTTCTATTGCCCACATTTCCACGCCGTCACATGCTTTTTCGTAGTCAACGAACGCTAAGTGCAGATCTATATGGTATTCGTTAGCTTTTTCTATTAGTGTCCTAATTGTTAGAAGATGGTCAGTGGTGCTATATCCCTTTCGGAATCCTGCCTGCTCTACTGGTTGATACGAGTCCAATTTGTGTGTTAGTCTGTTGTTGATAATCCTCATGAATAGTTTATACGTTTGCGACAGCAGTGAGATGGGTCTGTAATTTTTTAAGTCCTTTCTGTCGCCTTTCTTAAATAGCAGGATTGTAAGACTTTCGTTCCATTCGTCGGGTATTTCTCCTTTATGTAGACACTGACTAAACAGATTTCTTAATGTTTGTAAGATTTCTTCTTTCCCTTCTTTCAACATTTCAGCAAGGATTCCATCTGGTGCTGGTGCTTTGTTGTTCTTTAATTGTGATAGTGCTGTTTCTATTTCATAATTTTCTATTTTTGGTAGTGTTTTCTATTTGGTATTAGTATTTGATAAATTCTAATAGTATTGTAGTAATCTTTGGTATTATCGTGTATTAGTAGGGGAACAAGGGGCTTGTTGTAACAGGGGTAAGTAGTAACACGGCTTTTTCATAGGTTATTTGACAGTTTTTAACTAATTTAGCTGACTCAATCTTATTCTCTTATGGCCCTGCAAATGACATCGTCTAGCCAGCCATCCTCCGATAGTTGCAAATAGTAGTTTTGTGCACGTGCTTCATTTGGATGAGGCAATTTAACATTTGACTGTCATAAAATTTTGGTTATCGCTATTGTTTTAAACGGAAATGAATCTTTCGGTGTTAATTTCTTTTCTAAATTTAGTTATACTTTGATGCTGCTTAACGATTTTACGATTATAGTATTTTTACTACAAAAACGTTATTACGTAGGTCAGAATTTTTGACGTAAGAGAACTGTCAAAACATTAGAATGTGACTTTTCATTATTGGCATGTTTATAATAAACATGGCGCTAATGAAAAGTCACATTCTAATGTTTTGACAGTTCTCTTACGTCAAAAATTTTGACCTACGTAATAACGTTTTTGTAGTAAAAATACTATAACAAGATATTTTTACAGTTATTTTAATAAATATACAAAAGTGTGCTACGGGGTATGTTGTAACAAAACGTTGGGGCTTGTAACATGTTACAAATTGCGCTGAATCTTACTAAATTTATGATCTACAATATAAAAACGTATTATTTAGTTTAGTAATAGTCCAGAACGCGACAACATAAAAAATCAGAAAGGGTAGCTCAAAGCCAGGAAGTGAAGTCTACGAGTTAGGTTCAGCGGAAATTTTAGATAATCAATGTAGCATAAAGCAAGCAAGTAAAACAGCACGTATTTTTATAACGATATAGAGAAAAAAAGAAAAACAATGGAGCTACTACAGATAAAATGGTATCTTTGGATGGTAAAATGATTGTAAAAAGCAATAGTTTTAAGTACCTAGGATCGGTATTACAGAGTAATGGAGAAATAGATGGAGATGCATGCAGTAGAATTAGGGCTGGATGGATGAAGTGGAAAGAAGCGAGTGGTGTGTTGTGTGACAGAAAAATTCCAATGAAGCTGAAGGGAAAATTCTATAAAACAGCCATAAGACCAGCTATGATGTACGGAACTGAATGTTGGGCAGTGAAAAAGAAAGAGGAACAGCGAATGCATGTGGCGGAAATGAGAATGCTTAGATGGATGAGTGGAGTGACAAAGAAGGATAAAATTAGAAATGAGTATATTAGGGGAAGTCTAGGTGTGGCACCAATTGATGCCAAAATGAGAGAGCATAGGTTAAGATGGTTTGGTCATGTTCAACGTCGAGACGTTAACCACCCAATACGAAGAATAGTTGAAGTGCAGATTCCTGGAAGGAGTAGGAGAGGAAGACCAAAGAAGACCTGGGGGGAGACGATAAGGCAGGACATGCTGGTAAAGGGGATTAACATTGATATGGCCCAAGATAGAATTGTGTGGAGAAATGCAATTAAGGAAGCCGACCCCGCATAGGGATAAGGCAAAGAGAATGATGATGAATAGTCCAGAACGCGACAACATAAAAAATCAGAAAGGTAGCTCAAAGCCAGGAAGTGAAGTCTACGAGTTAGGTTCAGCGGAAATTTTAGATAATCAATGTAGCATAAAGCAAGCAAGTAAAACAGCACGTATGTTTATAACGATATAGAGAAAAAAAGAAAAACAATAAGAGTCTACAATTGGGATGTACTAAACCAGGGATAGTTTTTACAGCCGAAGAAGAAAGTAAAATGGCTTCGTATATTCTGAAGTGCACCGAAGTAAATTTTGGACTAATTCCCATGAAGATGCGAAAACTGCCTTACCAATATGCTGTGAAACTCAGTGCTAAGCAACTTCCTTCTTCTTGGTATCAAAATTATACAGTTGGTCCAGATTGGATCCAAAATTTTATGCGTAGAAATCTACATTTATATTTAACTTTTAACTACACGCGCTGGCGTATTTTGTACGCCAGATATAAGAATTCTACTTCAAATATATTTAAAAATTTAATTTTTGACCTTGTTTATGTCTTTAACCTATCACTGGAATGTGCTTTACAATTTGGTTTTAGTTTCGTTATAATCGGCGTTCTGGGAAGATCGTAATTTACAGTTTATTATTTGTTGTTTCCGGTGGTGGACAATGTACCCCACGATTATATTAATATGTGGTAATATAAGTACACATTTCAATTGTTTTTTAGTTATTATGGCACAAAATATATTTTTCTTTATAAACAGTACTCTTTCTTCCGTAAAATATCATATTTCAAAAAAAATTTATTAGCAATTTTATTTATCATGGAATCCAGTTATTTCATGATTCCAGTTATAAATCCCAATTGGCTTACTGAGAAGGAACTCCAAGTATTCACTGACGCCGAATAAGGTTTATAAGAGACAACTAAATGTATTTTTTCAAAAAAAAATTAAACAAATCCGCTGTTATTGTGTATTTTCTAGTGGCGTATAAAGTACGCCACGCGTGTAGTTATGTCATAACTTGATGCGCGGGTAGTTAAAGGTTAAGAACATCAGAAACCACCTTATTAAGTCGAGCAACATCTTTCAACAGGACCAACGTTGGTATTTTCTTCGAAATATTCCAAAAAATTCGAATTTTCGTAATGTTACAACCTGCCCCAATAGATGTTACAACTAGCCCCAAGCGCGGGGTAAGTTGTAACAATGCACTTTTTTGGTAAATTACTAGTTGATTAAAAAATAACAGTCTTCTTAACTTTTCTTCAGTTCAATTTTATTCAGAAAGAGTTAAACTAGCGTTTAGTTTTTAATTAGTGATAATTGGGAAAATAGCTGTCAAGATATATTTGATTTTATGAAAATTGTTACAACTAGTCCCTTGCTCCCCTATTTGGAAAAATAATAACGATATAATATACACCATATATGAAGGCCAATTATATTAATTTTTTATATTATATTCAACCAAAATACCAGAATAGTCACAATATTGCACTATATCATTTATTTTCAAGTAATTCAGTAAGTTATTCTTCATCAGTTTTATATTTTCCGCTGTAATAGGGTAAAAATTGTAAAACGTCTTTCCATTCACAAACATACACGGTGCAAAGAGTTGCAGCCAAAGTGAATAAGCCAATGCTAGGCAGGAAACTAGCAAAAATTTTCGCATGTTTCGGTCCCAAATTTGGAAATTCAATAAATCCAAGCAGGTGATCCGATGTTATAACGTCAGGCAGTTGGGGTTGCCTTACTGAAAATTTCTTACCGGATGTAACTACTGGACAAATCTTTTTATTTTCTTGAATTGTTTTATTTTGGTCGGGGGACTTTGAAAGTTGGTTACATACTTCTATTTGTTTATTAATAGTATTTGATAAACACTCTTCATGTTTGGCCAAAAATTGTTCTTTGCTGTTTTTGGGGTTTGTTTTCAAAATTTCTTCCTTGGTTTTCTGAATTATTTTGCATTTTGATATGTGTCCCTTGACTTTATTATTGTCATCACTACTCATTTTGCGTTCTTATTTTGATACAAATTTAAAGTAAAATTTTTATAACTACAAATTTGACAAAAGCAATGACAGCTATTAATATTATTTTTGCACGATTGATCATTTTTGACTGTTTACCGTGACAGATTTTACGTCAGTAGGTGACATTTATTAGCAACTCGACAGTAAGTAATCCAACCCGACGGTAAGTACTCCAACTCGACGGTAAGTAATTCACTTACCGTCGAGTTAAGAAATCTCTTAATTTTAATTTATTTTTTGAAAGAATAAAGAAAACTAACGAATTATTTATTAATATTGAAACTTATGGTACAATTTGTTAAATTATTTAATGAAATCCCAATTGTTTGGGCTGTGCTTTCACTTCTAACAGAAACTCCTGCAGAATCGCATACATTAGTAGTATTACTAGTATTGCACAATATTTTTTCGGAAAAATCTACTTTATATTACCTTGTGAACTAGAAATTCTTCATCTGGTGCTTCCATCAGAAATTTTTCAAATTGCTCCCGTGTAAAAATGCTCGCTTTCTTAGGCCTATAGCCAACATTTTTTCTCTTCAAATACGCGATCAAAGTTGAAAACTTGGAAATATCAATGCCATCATAAAGAAAAACGGTGGATTTAATCATTGAATATTCTGCCCAGAGGCTTCCAGGAGCTTTCAACTGCATATGTCTTTGAACGAAATATGCCAATAGAGTCTTTTCTTCGATTCTTAAATTCTTGCCTTCGCACCATTTTTTAAAACTTTGGTAGGTATTTTGATAACTGATTTTGATTTTTCGGGAATAATTGCGGAACACCCTTCTTCCCAAGCCCGTTCAATTTCTTCAAATTCACTTTCGCTCATATTTTAATTTATAATAATCAAAATTGTATTTAAAATTATTGACAACAAAATAAAAACTCAATTCTCCATTGTTGTTATGCACCGTAGTTACTACCTAACAACCAAAGTATCTATCTTGATAAAATGAATGAAACTAGTCAATAGGACGAAAATGTTTAATTTTATAATTTATAATGGTATCAATCGTGCAAAAAACGTTATAAGCATGTCGAACGTTAAGGGTAACGGATCTCAGACAATAATTGGAGTCGTCGCTCCGCTCCTCCTCCAAACAATTGTAGTGTCGTAATGTGCAAATTGTGTATAAATTATAATTCTATACTAACCAGAAAATTGCTTTTTTATTAAGGTACTAGTACACTTTAGAAGACCAAAAATAAGCATTTTTTCAAGATTTTTTTTTCTCAGAACCTTTATTAAAAATGAACATAAATCTTTTTACATATTAATATCTAACTCTTAGAGAATACAAAAATATCTTTTTTTTTTCATTTATGAATGTACACTATTATTGTAGAAGGAGCTAAAGTCGAGGCCTCAAAAAAAAGTAGTTCCAATGGCGCACAGTTAATCTCAGGATTGGGATTTCTGAAATAAAAAAATCGTACGGTATTTGAAGAAGGAAGATTTCTTACGTGACAATTTACCACCGTTATTGAATAACTCCGCAAAAAAAATATTTTACGGAAATTTGAAAAATTTTTGTGAAAAAATCTCCCGTTTTTCTTCAGTTTTTCAAGGTTAAAAAATATTTATTTTTTATTTTTTGTTCAAATTGTGATAAATTATCACTTGAGGAACCTACCTTTTTGAAATGCAGTACGATTTTTTTATTTCAGAGATCCCAATCCTGAGATAAACTGT
Organism: Diabrotica virgifera virgifera; assembly: GCF_917563875.1. NCBI lineage: Eukaryota > Metazoa > Arthropoda > Insecta > Coleoptera > Chrysomelidae > Diabrotica > Diabrotica virgifera. Next base: position 220,314,190 of record NC_065449.1, read on the forward strand.
GCGCCATTGGAACTACTTTTTTTTGAGGCCTCGACGGTGGCGCATTTTACAATAATAGTGTATGTTCATAAAATGAAAAATAAAATATTTTTTCTATTCTCTGAGAGTTGGATATTAATATGTAAAAAGTGTTATGCTCATTTTTAATAAAGGTTCTGAGAAAAAAATTCTTGAAAAAAATAATTATTTTTGGTCTTCTAAAGTGTACTAGTACCTTAATATTCCACAAAAATGCTTTCTTTCTTCTGATTTCTGGTTGTTATATCACTAGAATAAGATCACTAGAATAAGCAAATACATAAGTTCAAAAATAAAAAGGCAAATATTTGATTTCAGTTCAGTGCTTCCACAGATGTGCCCTGATGAGGTTTATTTAAAACCGAAATACGTATAGGCACGTAGTGGAGGACCTGTGCCTGTATGAGCAACTATATCTGAATCATCTTTACTTTCAGTGTATTTTAATTCACTTATGTAAGTATAAAGGAACAAGTTGGCTAAAGATTATTGTCACGGTGAACGACAAGCCATGAATGCAATTTTAGATTTTCTTGTCGACTAATTCATCACTCTGTTTTGCTTTATATTTTCATCTTAAAAGTCATCAGAGGACAATATTCCGAATGTTAGTTTTCCGCCTCTTTTAACTTGACATTCATAGATGGTGCTAGTTGGAGCTTTGGTAATTATTTTAATAATTACCTACCCCGAAATGATCACAAAGATTTGATTTCAGTTCAGTACTTCCACAGAGGTGCTCTAGTGAGGTTTATTTAAAACCGAAATACGAATAAGCACATGTCACAATAGTGAAGGCCCTGTGCAGTAATCAATTCTAAATCATCTTTATTTTCAGAATCGTCTTTACTTTCACTATATCGCCCTTGCGCGTGCAAACGGAGATAAGTCCAAAATTGCCATTTTGAGATATAAACGTTTAAAAATTTTTATGAATTTATAAGCAAATTTTAAATGAAACAACTTAAATCTAATTAAAGATGAATTAAAAACTTTATTTAATTTTACAAACTAAAAGAAAATATTAAACCGTAATTTGGAAAATCATTATAACATGAGAAAAAAAAAATAGTTATATCCAAATGCACAAAACTTTAGCGTACATAATCCTATCTGCACTAATCTTCATCTAGTATATCTTCTTCCTCTTCTGAACAGTAGTCTGCAACATCGCTCTGTGTAGCTAAGTTTTTATAGAAGCAGTGAAATACGTCATCTATGTATGGTAATAAATCCATTAGATTATTTTTTTTTCTGAAGAAATTGGATTTGGATATTTATATTTTGGTAGATTTAATGGAGGAGATGAGAAACCTCGTTTAAAATTCATTGTTTTAAATGGTTCATCCTCTTTGTAGCTATTTTTATATGAAAACAGTCCAGATTCTTTTTGATATCTAATGCATTTAACATCTTTCCAAATAAAGCGGTTACCGTCATTATCTACCTTCCTTACTTGTAATGAACTCTTTAGTAAACTTGCAAAATCAATAAAATAATTTCTAGTCGTTTCTTGAATCTTAAAGAGATATCTTTTACCACACAGTCGAACAAGTTGATACTTGGCTAAGTTGACGAACAGTCTCTTGGATGTTCAATTCGGCTTTCATATATATTTTTTTCAATTATCGAATGGTCGCTATCACACTCCATTCTTGTGTGTCCTGGAATTAAAAATTTATGGTCCAATGTATTGAGACCAGAATTAACCATTAAGACCATAAACATTGCAATGAGATGCGAGTTTTTATTCTGCCCTTCACAAGTGTCCGAATACGATATTTCTTTTACTTGTGGTGGGATTTTTAAGAGCTCTTTATACAAACAAGAAGCTATTTGATTGACCCCACGACCAGAAATGGTTTCATACCACATACAACAAGTAGTTTTGTTATTACCACAATCATGAATTGTAAGGTTGTACGTCCACAGTTGTCTTTTATAAAAAGCTATTGAAGTATTTAGGCTGGACGTGGATAAACACTGCTGCAAATCAAAAGCAAAAACTCTCTGGGTCTTGTCATCTTGACAAATTATTTTATCTTTTCTTTTTGCTGTATATGCAGCTTCTGCTTCTTCTTGATGCCAATTTAGTTCTCTTCTTATTTTTTCCTTTTGTTCTCCTTTCTTTTCATTCGCTATAGTGTTATGTAACTTGTCACAAGTTTGGCATGTATCTTTACTATATTTTTTTATTGAAATGTTCATTGTATGAAAAATAGTCTCATATATCTTTCTACTTAAGGGACTTTGAGGATCCAAGCTTTATATTCATCATACATTCTGGTCAATGTATAAAAAGAAGGTAAAAAACGTCTATCTCCAGTTTTTCACGACAATAATGACTTTTGTATGTAGGTATAAGACCTATATGTTGCTTTATCATGTCAATTCTGTCTGAACTTATTTTATTCGCAGGTTTCCTCTTTTATCTTCTTTTTTTTTTATCGGAAAAGCTAGTTTTTGTAATAACATTTTCTATAAACTTATTCGACAAATCAAATGTTTTTTTAAAGCACTGTTTACAAACCTCAACGAGCTCACCAGCGATCTTGAAGTGATACTGATAGCTACAGGCTCTTGTTTTTGATGAATTAAGTTTCATTTTCTTTTTTTCCTGTCTCAAAATAAGACTTGAACAGTAAGCAACCCTTTTATTATCTCTTAACTTCCAAAATTCACTAAATAACTGTTTACGTACCTCGTTATCAACTTTTTTACCGCATCCTTTTCGGCAATCTCCAAGTACCTTGCATTTTTTGCCTTTCATCAACTTATTTTTTAGAGTCACGTATTCTTTACCTGCATTTCTGTCCATTTTTATTTTTTTCCTCATTGCTCTAGTATCACGTTTTACCGATTTCATTCCTCTTTTATTTTTATTCAATTGATTTGGATCTATTGTATTTTCAAACGAAACCAATGGAATACTATTCGAGTCTTCTGATTCAGGAAGTTCATAATCTGGATCCTGGTCACTGTCGTCGATATCGCTTCCAAAGAACTCAGTAATCCTTTCACTAGGTGCATCTGCAAAAACATAATTAATATTTGCTATTTTCTAAATTGTAACAAAACTGACCTCTGCTACAACCAGTTTCAGAAATATCAGCTTTAGAAATATCAAAACGAGAATCGGTATGTTCTTGTTTTTTCCTGTTTTCTCGTTTTCGCCTTCCAAATTAGAAAATCTAGCTGTATCACTTTCTGGTGTAATGGATTGGTCAATATTTACTTTGAGCTCTAATACGAGTAGTAGGCAATAATCTCACAATATGTACACGTCTTACCGTAAAGAACACAAATGAAAACAAAATACCAATAATCCACTCAATGTTATTCAGCTGCGAGTCGAAAACACGTGATGCATCGTGTTTAGTGCAGATTTAGGCAAGCTCCGAAAAATTGGCGCATGGTAATACAAATAGACTTAACTCCATTGGCACTGACCGACATTATAGTGTCAACAGAGTCTATTTGACATAAATTCCTTGAACACATTTCAAAATGAGTTATCATCGGTACCACTAATAAGTCTTGCTCGTAAACGTAAACAACAGAGATAAATCCTTTTGCCCAATAAAATTTCGATCTAAAACGTGTTCATTTATGAAGTTATCACCATTTGTATATTTTCAGACTTAACTCCGTTTGCACGCGCAAGAGCGATATATTATTTCAAAAGGGCAAAACTTTTTTTTCTTTTATGGCCTTTGGGAACTGCGCCCATTTAGCCAGCAACACTTCTTGAAATCGACGCCTCACCATACACCAAGACCATTACGAATCCATCTCCGAATCAATTACAAAAACAATCCAGGGTAGGTAAGGGAAAAAAAACTTTTCGCACCCAGATCGTTCAGGATGACTAACCACATACTAAGTGGAGATACGGGGTATTATTAATTTACACGACTAATTTTATAATCTGAAGTTTCAATTTACACGACTTAACATAATTTAGCAGAATCCTAAAGATTGACGATTTGTTTAAAGCTAGTAAGTTCATCAGATTATATGGGGATAAACGTTTTCTTGCAATAGCTGCATATTGAACAAATTTCTTTTTGTCACATATTTTGTCAGATGCAAAAAATATATGATCCAAGATCCAAGTCACTTATTGTATTTCAATTTTCGCACAAATCCGACTGTAAATCCTGTAAGGGAGGTTCTAGCGCTTCCACACGCAAAGGTTCACAGGGAGTAGAGCACATTGCTCCCAAACATAGTCTTAAAGCAGTATTTTGTATTGCTTCTAACCGTTTTAAAATGTATTTACTGGCCGAACCATAAAAAATACACCCATAATCTATTATCGATCGGACAAGTTTGTGTGTCATATCCCCACCAAGTTTTCCGAATAAGTTTAAGAAAACTTAATCCTTTATAACATGTCTCTATTTTTTGGATGAATGGTCTCCAAGTAAGTTTTTTGTCCAGTGTCATGTCAAGATAGGTTACTATATTTGTTATAGGAAATTGCATTTCATTGATCACAATATTACCTAATGTGCCTTGTAAAAATGGCAAAACTTGATAAGTCACATTATTTGCTTGATATGTTATTTAGTAGGTAACATTTCTTAGAGTTGGTAGCGTTTGATATGTCTACGATGAAGGCAAAACCCTTAGAAATGAGAATTACAATATTATGATATAATCGATTTTTTACTTATAAGGTAGGGCAAATCTTAACTTTTTATGTTGATTACTTTTCGTTTTTGGGTTGGCAAAATATGACTCAGACTTTCAAAATGCTCGCCTGAAAAATTTGGTTAAACGCACCTATAACCTTTGCCAAAACACTAGCATTTTGCAGCACCATTAAGTCTTCGGATTAATAGGAGTCTACACAACCTATCTCTATATTTGGCTAAATGCAAAAGTCATTTGTATTTGAGATGTTGTCGTTAAGATTCCGGCACAGGTAGAAAGTAATTGTTAATCTATGGTACGGTCAATTATAATACCTACTAATCAGTATGTTTACCCCTCGAAACTTAACGAGATCAATCAAATGCATCTGAATTGTCAAGAAGCTTAAGATTAAATTTTTCTGCAATAATTTGTTGACAACTATACCTCTACCTCTCCGTCATACCACTTCTACTTTAGTCATCACCTGTCGGGGAAACTTGAACTAATTTTATTTCTAGTTATTCCGGTTTCTCATAATCTTGTTGATTATTAATAAGTTGAAACATTCTTCTAATGTATCGTAATCTACAAATTAAATGTATTTTTGGTTTAATATTCATGTTGTTTACACAACTCCACTAGGAAATTCCAATCACTTTCATAAATAGGGAACCAACCCGCATATTAATCAATATAATCAGCTAGAAACTATTATTGTTAACCCTAAAGAGTCGACCAATAGCCCAGGAGCTTCCAATTTATTTTCAATTAAAACTAATTGGAACTGACATTCGTATTCCACAATCAATGCAATCTTTTCTCTAGCCCTCAGATGAGAGCCGTAAAATTCGCATCCACCCGCCCTTTTTACTTATAGTGCAGTAAAAAATAAGATGAAAAATACCTAGAGAAATATAAGAAGTTCTCCACGATTTCAAGAAAGATTTTGTTTGGTTTCCACAATTTTAAGAACGATTTCCAAAGACGAAATTGAAATGTCAAAATAAACTTATTCTAAAGTAAAATTGTCACTTTGTGACTTTTAGGATGACAGACTCAGTAAAACACAGTTTCAATACAAAGTAAATATGTTTCCGTTTCGGATATTTATATACAATTCAAAATAAATAAAATAAAATATAATTCTATCTTCGCCCTGTTCCAAAGCTCTGTAGGCAGATGCCTGCAGAGGAAAAATAACATTATACTTATTACTGTTATCAAAACATAATATCAATATTAGAATGATACAATACACAACACAGTATATACAAAAGCAATCACGCTACACGGAATCAATCTATCTACACACTCGGACTCGTAGCTTATCACATTTCAATCCAATGCGATAACAATCAAACACCGACACACAATCACCCATCCACCATTTCCTGATCGGAGATGGCCACTACCGCTCACTGCGAATACTGTTCCGGCGAAACGCCTCTTCACTACAGAACGCGCCCACCTCGGCAAAGTTCCAATTGAATCCATTGCATATCTGCCGTTTGAGTTTTTCCTGGTTCAGTACGCCAAGAGGAACTGCCTTCACGATTCTCCTTGCTCGTCTAAAATACATTTTTGGTAGCCATCAATCCTTTGGTTTCACTGTTTATTATTCTGTAACGTTATAAAGGTCACATGTATGCTCTTCTTCTTATTGCTTCATCTACTTTCGAAGGTTGGCGGTTTGCAGATGAGTGGTCAAACCATCTTCTCACTTCTCAGTTCTTTCAGTCACAAGTTCTCGCTTGTTCCTACTGATCTTCTGCCCTGTACTTTACCTTCCAGTATGATTTAAAATAATCATTAATATCTTTCACCCCTCGACATGTTTGTTAAATTTATTTAAATAATATCACAAGGAAAAAAATTCATGTAACTGGCTGTATACCATAAATCACAAAAAATAAAAATCTTATCTTGTAAAAGGTGTATTCAAAATCTCTAAAAAGGGTTAAATTATAACAGAACGTTTTTGGAATCAATATTCCATCATCAGTGTTATCTCAGGTCACATAACATGTTTTAGGCCATCAAAATAAATATACGGGTAAAGACTCTTAAGTTGTTTTAAAATTGTGAAGATTACATCGCGTTTTAAAAACTTAAAAGATGTTAAAAATATTCCGATGTATATTGCGATGATGTTGTCCTTATTACAACTAACCAAGAAGAACTAGCCACAATGCTGACTCATCTAGCATACGCATCAGAGAAGATAGGATTAAAAATGAACATGAGTAAAACAAAAATCATGACAAATACAAATGACAGAATAAATATAAATATAAAAATAATCTCAATATTGATGAGCCCAAAGATGAAGTGAATGGTTTAGTCATGTAAAAAGAATGGAGAAGCACAGACTACCAAGCGTTGAGCTAGAAGGAAAACCAGCTGGAAGGCGTCCATCTTGGAGAACACCAAAAAGATGGAGAGATAGCTGACAGTCTACCTCTCAAGGAATACTTCAACGTCGGAATTAACAGATCGACAGATCTACAACAAGAAGAAGATGAAATAGCTTTTTAGTTAGTCGATTAAGAGAAAACCGTAAATGGACTGTACTATAAAACTCGCCACCCACCCTATTATTTATGTCACTTCGTTTCCGTTATTCATTGCGCTTCCCTTGTAGTTATTAGAACGTCCCCAATACTCATTGTCTTGCTTGACACTTACACAAAGGCGTCTTTAGCGATTGTTCACTTTTCGAAACCGTCGATTCGATGCAGTCATAAGGACGAGCCGTTGATTGGTTATCACACAGATTCGCACAACCGAATGGAATCGCCACCGAATTGAATGATAAAGCTACTTTTTGTAAGAGATGTAACTTTTTATACTGCCATGTGCTTGTTATTTTTGTGTAGATACAACGAAAATATGGAAGCGATGGTGAAATAAAAGCTTCGAGTCAGTAAAAATCACAACAAAGGACTATTCAATACTGTCGGTAACAAATGGACGGATGTATTTGTCATATCTTTTGTTAAAAGCAGATAAGGATATACTAAAAATTTACAAAAACTTATAAAAGTCTTAAATTATATAAACGAGTTTGGTTTAATTACATGGTTTGGTAATCCTTCTAATAAGGACGTTTTACTTTTATGGCCCTATTATAATAGTAAAGTATGTTTTGATCTCGTAGATATTTTCGATCGCGTTTAATTACTCCTGGAGACATCTCTCCTGCAAATAATAAATGAGGCTATTAGAACAATAGTGGCCTAACCCCAAAAACGAAGTTTTGAGATAAATACAATATTTGCATTCGTAATTCCATTGGGTCTATGATCTTGCTTTTCCTATGAGTGGTTTTATGTCAGTAGAGTGGTCTCATTTATTAGCTGTTTATATAGGTACCAAGGTATGAGGTATGTGTAGCTGTCCCCACTGTCAATGATGGTTGTTTGTTAACCAAAAGCCGGGTATTTAATATTTTGTACCTAATAATGACTAGCATAATACTTAATGACTACCATGTACTTTGTACTTTGTTTTTTCGTATTGAGATCCAGAACTTAATAATAAATTATTTCTGTGGGACAAAGAAGACATTTAGTCCCATTTTTCCCTTTTTTGGTAAGCGCTTGTTGATATGAGAGGACCACGACTGGTAAAACTAGGTACGTACAGTCACACTTGCGTCTGACATCGGTGCACCAGGTGGTCACCAGTCACCTTCACTGGTGGCTGAAAGTTCTAATTTCTGTACTTTCCTCGCCCAAAAGCTTCATCTGGTTGTATCAATCTCTGACGAAAATTTGAAGACCCTCAGTTTCGCACTGTCATCTTACCAGTAAGTAGCTACATTAAAGAACTCATTACAGAAGCTACGTTAAAGAGGGTGATCTTTATAAATATACAGGTTGTTAATAAATAAGTATGAAAAAATTTAAGGGCTAATTCTACATGAAAAAATAATGCCGGTTTGTTCTATAAACAAATGTCCGCAAATGCTTCGTTTACGAGATACAGGGTGTTGAAATTTTTATTTCAAACTTCCAATTTATTTATTGCTCTAAGACCAGTTGAGCTATGAAAATAGAATTTGGTGAGTTTTAAGAGGTAGTTATTGTGCATTTTTTGACATACAATTAAGAATTTTGTATTCATCATTGGCGCGCTTACGGGTAATCGTCTGAATTTTTTAAAGAAAAAAATAGTACGCCACTAAGATATTTCAAATTAAAAATTAGTTTTAAATTACACGTTTAATTTTTGATAGAAAACCTTTCTTGCCTTTTTTTTATATGATGCACCGTTTTTATGCAGAAAGATAAAACATCTTGGGGCGTATTTTTCATTTCTAAATACATCATCAAGAACTATTCAATATAATAATACTAAACTAGAACAATAACAGAAAATATTACTAATAAGATTTCAACTAGGTGCAAAGCTGCAAGAAATGTTTAAAATGATCCTCTTTACAGATAACAGAAGAATTTTATATTCATCATTGGCGCGCGTACGGGCAATGGTCTGAATTTTTTGAAGAAAAAAATAGTACACCACTGAGATATGTCAAACTAAAAATCATTTTTGAATTCCTCGTTCAATTTACGACAAAAAATCTTTCTCGCCTTTTTTTCATACGAGGCGCCGTTTATATATAAAAAAAAATAAAACCTCTTAACGCTTACAAAGTACCTATTATTTGAGGTAGTTTCCATATGCATAGAAACTTGATTCAAGATGTTTTATTTTTTTGCATAAAAACGGCGACGCATATGAAAAAAAGGCAAGAAAAATTTTTTGACGTAAATTGAACCAGCAATTCAAAAATGATTTTTTATTTGACATATCTCAGTGGCGTACTATTTTTCTCTTAAAAAAATTCAGACTATTACCCGTACGCGCGCCAATGATGAATATAAAATTCTTCTATAACTTCTAAAGGAGGTCATTTTTAACATTTGTTGTAGCTCTGCACCTAGTTAAAATCTAATTAGTAATATTTTCTGTTATTGTTCCAGTTTAGTATCATTATATTGAATATTTCTTGATAATATATTAAAAAAATGAAAAATACGCGTCAAGATGTTTTATTTTTCTGCATAAAAATGGTGCACCATATAAAAAAGGCAAGAAACGTTTTTTATCATAAATTAGAAGTGGAATTTAAAAATAATTTTTAATTCGAAATATTTCAGTGGCGTACTATTTTTTTCTTTAAAAAAATTCAGACCATTAACCGTAGGTACGCCAATGATTAATACAAAATTCTTAATTGTATGTCAAAAAATGCGTAATAACTACCTCCTAAAAGTCACTAAATTTCATTTTCATAGCTCAGCTGGTCTTAGAGCAATAAATAAATTGGCAGTGTGAAATAAAAATTTTAACACCCCGTATCTCCGAAACTAAGCATTTGCAGACATATGTTTATAGAGCAAACCGGCATTAAATTTTACAGAGGTCATTTTGGTGTTTTTAGGAATTAATAAATAAAAAAGACAATATTTAAAATTAACTTTTTTTATGTTTTAGTATTAAAGAGAACACCCCATAGAATATTATTGTTACCAGCGTGTTTATTCCTGTCAATTCCTGTCGCTATGGCAACGGCTGAAACCTTCGGAAATATTCACTAACAGTTTGTCATTAGTTTTGTCATAACGTTTTTGATGTTTTAAAGATTTTTAGTAGTTAAATAAAATTTGTGTTTTTGGAAATTGGATTTTTTTCCTAAGATCTAAGGTAAGCACTTTAATATAATTAACAAAATAATTATAAATATGTTCGCATGTTTAGGTAAATAAATATTAATATTAAACGCTTCATTTTTTTCTTTTAAAAACATTATTTTAAATTTAAAAGGCTGCAGAATTTGAGATTAACACAGATTTATTTTTGAACTATTTTTTTATGTTAAAGGGCTTTGATATCTTTATTTTAAATATATACTTATGTGCCAAGAAGTGCCAACTGCTTAAAACAAATATTTTTTTAGGAAATATGTCAATATTAAAAAGGGATATGTTTACCGTCTGGTGCGAGCAGACTTTTCTAGCAGATAAAAATTCCTCGGTTTTTGAATTAGTTCGTAGAAAGCTAAACCTAAATAATGATGGACACGATGATAAATATGAAGAAATGGTAAAAAAAGTTAAAAATTTTAACAGCACTGTTGCTAGAATGTGGCAAAATTGTAAAAGGTCTCGGACCGTTTTTGAGCAGACCCATAGCAGAGTAGGTAGACCGGACAAATTATTCAAAGACTTAAGCGATCAACGCAAAAGGCAAAAACTAATGCCTCTTTTGGACAACTATTCTACGGAACAGCTTACATTTGCTGCAAGGAAAAGTCTAGAGTCATCAGGTCAGCGCAATGCTTCAAACATAATTAAAGAAATTACAGAAAATTCACCAGAAAGAGCAACAAAAGTTATAAAAACAATTCATAAAAATGAATCTCTGCCTGAAAAATACTCCCCGGATGAAGCACTTGCTCTCTTTCTGGACTGCTCACTAACAAAAAGATCGTATATTTTGTTGCAACAGGGGGCAAAAGGATATCATGCCAACATTTATCCTAATTACAACATTTTTTTGGACGCAAAGAAAATGTGTTACCCAAACAAGGATAGTGTTTTTATAACCGATATATCCGCTGAGGTTAAACTCCAGGCTCTTGTGGATCACACTGTGAGCAGAATTGTGGAATCTCAACAAGAGCTTTACAATAACCTACCTCCTAATGTTTCAAAAAATACAATTAATATTACTTATAAATGGGGATGCGATGGCATGGCAGTGCAAGTCACTCACATTATAAGCAAAAATTTAGCAGTGAAGTTAGTGATTTAAGCTCAGATCTAAACTTGTTTTCAATATGCCTAGTCCCCCTACAGATGACATCAAGCAATGGCACCTGTCTCTGGCAGAATCCACGTCCGACATCTACCAGGTTCTGCAGACCAATAAAACTTATTTTTAAAAAAGAAACGCCCGAATTGTGTAGAAATGAAATCCAAAATATCGAAAAACAAATCTCAGAAATAAAACCTTCAGTTATCAATAATTATTCTCAGTTAACTATTAATCATACATTTAAAATGACGATGATTGATGGAAAAATGTTTGCAGTAATAAGCAATTCTTCCTCACCAACATGTGGTATTTGTAAAGCAAGTCCGAAAATTATGAACGATTTAGAAAAAGTACAGAGATTGCCAGTTAATGAAGACTTGTATGATTATGGGATTTCCACTCTACATGCATGGATAAGATGTCTGGAATGCTGTCTACATATTTCATATAGATTGGAATTAAAGAAATGGCAAGTGCGAGATGACAATGAGAAAAAAATTATGAAAGAAAGGAAGAATAACATAACTAAAAGACTAAAAGAAGAGTTGAGTATACTCGTTGACATTCCTAATCAAGGATATGGCACAACCAACGACGGCAATACCGCTCGGAGGTTTTTCCAAAATTATTGCCAAGTTGCTTTGATAACAGGTTCTTTTCGCAACTGTATAAAAATTAGATGTACATACTAACCAAATTTTTTTGTAGGACTCGACGAACAGTTTCTAAAGCGATTACTTACCATTTTAAGTACAATGTCTTCTGGATATGAGATTAACCCAGAAAGGTTATCCGAATACTGCAAAAGAACTGCGACCCTTTATATAGATTTATACCCATGGTACTATATGCCTGCTAGTCTACATAGGATACTAATTCATGGACCTGAAATCATCAAGGTAGTGCCTCTTCCTGTAGGAAAGTTTTCCGAAGAAGCACTTGAATCGCGAAACAAGGATTTCCGTAAATTTCGTGAAGCTTATTCAAGAAAATTTCCAAGAGAAGATACGATGAATGATGTATTTTATAGGCTTTTGTTATCTTCCGATCCACTAGTATCCTCATTATCTAAGTGTATAGGTAAAAGATCTAACAAACACTCTTTAGTAAGGAGGTCTTACAATTACTTCAGGAGCCAAATCTATCCCATAATGATGTTATTGATGACTTTGATTCTAGTGATTCTGATTAAGTTATTTTTTGTTAATAAGTAAAATTAAATTATTCTTATTATAATATAGAATATTATATATTTATATAATATATATTATATAATTATTTACAATATTACTATTTACAATACATCTACTGATTAATAAATACTACTATAAATAAACTATCTAGCGTTAACTGCTTCATAAAAAAGAATTTTATTTAAATATCCTTTTGTGTTTTATAATAAAAATTTTGATTCCATTTGGATGACTTATAACTCAATTTATGAACACCCTGTATAAAAATAAATAACTGAAAATTCAAAAGGAAGCTAAAGGTAAAACGATTCCTATAGCATGTACCCTTCTAACATATTAAAAAAATATATTTCTATGACAATATTTATTATCGCCTATTTTTCGATAAATGACCTCTGTGCATATCTCCGAAACTAAGCATTTGCGGACATATGTTTATAGAGCAAACCGGCATTAAATTTTTCATGTAGAATTAGCCCTTAAAATTTTTCATATTTATTTACTAACACCCTGTATACCAGCATTGCTGTCGCTGCTACTTGCAAAGATCGTGACAGATAAAAATCCTCAAACGTGATTTGTGAGCCAACGTGATAAGGGAATAAATGTATGCGCGGAATTCAGTCGCACATGATATCACCTGGAAACCTCCTGGATTGATAAATGAATTAGCTGGACAAAGAAGCACTGCCTAGCTGGACATTTGTTCTTCTCAGCGCGTGAAAACATATAATATGGATGTGTAATAACCGATTAATTTCTTACTATTCTTACTAGAGAGTACATACAGCCTGTTTACTTAAGTTGCAACTTAAGGGCATAGGCGCTAAATTTTGCCTGTCAAAATGTTCAACGTGTTTTAAATGTATTAATTGTGTTCGAATACTGAGAAAAGTAATAAATATTTTTGAAAAATTTAAACTCACAATGAAGGATTATATCATTACTGAGGCCGAAAGTCGCTGAAAACTTCTATAATGTTTACTTAAATACGTTACAGGGGTGAAAATAAAAGAGAAAATTTAATGTAATATTTAATTGCAAATATTTCATTCAAAAGAAACTTTTTATTTATATCAAGGGACTTTGCCCTTGGTAATAACGTAATATGTCATTCTGTGTTTAATTTTTTTTTAAATATTCATTAATTTTCTCAGGATTCGAAAAAAATTAATGCATTTAAAACATATTGAAAATTTTGACAGGCGACATTTTGCGGCTTTCCCCTTAAGTAGACAATATAAAAAATAAATGCAGTTTTACTACTAATTTATTATTTATTTTTCTCTACGAAAAGTAAAAAATCAAATTTTATTTAAAAAATATACAATAGGTACCTACATCCAACTTTGTGGTCAGATCTACTCATACCTTTGTATGTATTATACGTGAAGAACAGATTCCTTGCTTACTGGAATATAGAAAATCTTTTAAAGTATCGTATTAAAGGAAATAAAATTCTTAGAATGTCAACCGTTTTATCAATATCACTTTATTTGGTTTTCCAGTTGAAAGGGAAGAAAACCTAATAAATTGATGGCAATTTTCTCGATAAAACTCGGATGGAAAAATAAAATGCAAGCACGGCGTTTTATTGTAGTCTTTATCCAAAAATAATGAGGTATTGATTATTGTTCTTAACGTGGTCGTTGGATCGAAAGGGAAGTAAATAGGACAAAAACCTAACTACTGTTCTCTATTGTTGAAATCCGATATTTCTTTATAAACCAACTTTTTTAAGCTGATATATCAGTACATACTTATGTTCCATATATTAAAATAGATTAAAATAAATTTCTATAATACATTTTTAAGAAGAATACATATTATATAGAAGGATAAAAAACAAGGTTTGTGACGCAGGCGTTACAACTTTGAGTTGTTTAGAAGTTTTGGAGAACCTGACCTTGTAAAATTCGGTAAGGTAGCACGCCTTAGATGGATAGGGCATGTAATCAGACGAGAGGAAGATGCCATAGTCAGAAAAGTTCTTGACCGAAGAGGGCCGATAGGACAAGGAGCAAGAGGAAGACCGGGACTCCCGAGTCTCGGGAGTCGATTGATCGTTTAAGGCTTCATCTAGCTCAGTCAATGAGATGTAAGTTCGTCGTATCTTAATTGAAAAAGTAAACAATGAGTCTTGGAACGGACAAATAGAACATGACATTAATTTACTAATCAAACCCCCTCTGTGGCTCAGTGGTAAGAGCGCCTAGCCTTTGGATCGAAAGTTCCGAATGGTAGTGAGTTCGAATCCCACCAGGGTCAGGAACTTTTTCCTTTATTATAAATTAATAAATGAAAATAGTTTCTGTCCTTGTGAGATCGGTACTCACCGGAGGGACCGCAGACGTTCGGATACAATTAGCGTCTCTTTGCAAAGACAATGACGTCGACTTTGCAAAGTAACAAGACACTTACTCAACACACACACTACACATTACACCTGAGTTAGTGATAAGTTATACAATTACGTGGCTAAAGGTTCTAGTTCTAAACCAAGGCCAGAATCAGAGAAAAAAAATTTACTAATCAAAATTTAATTATTAACAAAGCAAATCCTGCCTGAAGTTTTAGAAGATTTAAAAATGATAGCACGTAGACGTAGATGGTGCAGTTGTTCTTCAAAATTCAGACGATGGCTTGGGTGTAGTTAAATATAGATGCTTGACATATATTATGTGTATTCAGGTAGCCGTTGTATTTTAAGAAGTAGCTGCTACAGTGGTACCTCGATAAGTCGGATTAATCAGGACCGCGGCAGATCCGGGTTAACGAAAATGCGGGTTAGCCGGAGAATATGGTAAAAATTGATTAAATACGGTATACTTACAAATACACTTCCATTATAATGGCAAAAACATGAAATACATATGCACGGTACATCTAAATTAAGCACAGTTGTATACAGTATTGTTTATTTCTTGGTAAAAAACTCAGTCAAAGTGAAAAAATGTTTGTGTTTTCTGATGAAAATATGTCCGGGTTAACCGGACTTCCGGGTTATCGGCGGCCGGCTTATCGGGGTTACACTGTATTTTATTTCATTATTGCAATCCCAGGTGTGTACAGTCCGTACAATATAGATACCGTTGCACGTCATTGTCTGCGTCAGAGATCTAGGTTGACACTGTTGCCCAATTACAAAAATTCTTGAATTCGTTTTAAATCAAAATATCACATAATTATTATGAAGTGGATTATACAACAGAACAAATTAATATTCAATGTAAATAAATAAAAGCGTTATAAATAGCAAGAAGCTTCTATTCTGGTAGACGGCAAAGAAACAGACAAAATTTGCATTCAAAGAGGTGTCAGACAGGGTTGTGTGTTATCCCCAACTTTGTTTAACGTATACTCAGAAATAATTTTTAATGAAGCCTTGGAAGGACAATGTGGAGTTCGAATCGGGGGAGAAACTATTAACAACATCAGATATGCAGATGACACCGCGATCATGGCTGAAAATATCGAAGATCTTCAATTCCTTATTGATCGAGTCACTAGAGAATGCTCCAATAACGGACTTAACATAAATGCAACAAAGACAAAGTTACTTGTGGTTAGTAAACAAGACGTCGGCCCTATGCAACTAATTGTCAGTGATGAATCAATAACAAAAGTTAACCATTTTAAATACCTAGGATGTTGGATAAACGAGACACTAAATCCGGATGAAGAAATTAAAACTCGTACAGAAATTGCAAGAGGAGCATTTATGAAACTTAGATCTATTCTGAGCAACTCTCAGCTGAATTTACAACTAAGAATCAAGTTCCTAAAATGTTATGCGTATCCTGTATTACTATATGGATGTGAAACCTGGATCATGAAGGTTAACATGATGAACAAATTAGAAGCCTTTGAGATGTAGTCGTATCGTAGAATGCTCAGAATATCTTGGGTTCAACGCATTTCAAACAGAGAAGTCTTAAACAGAGTAGATCAAGGCGAAGGTGACTTAATGAAGATGATAAAAAAGAGAAAACTTGAATATCTGGGGCATATAATGAGAGGTAGCAGATACAGGATGCTGCAGTTAATACTCAATGGAAAGATCGACGGAAAAAGAGGAATTGGTCGAAAGAAATATTCATGGCTCCGAAACCTTCGTCAGTGGACTGGCTTATCAGCAGATCAATTGTTACATGCCGCACAAGATCGAGAACGATATCGGCAAATTGTTATGGAAGCTACCCACGCCTAAAAATTTGGGCACGGTACTTAAAGAAGAAGAAGTTATAAATAGAAAACAAAAATTAAGGTATAATCTTAAAAAGTAAATAATAAAAAAAATAAATTTAATAAAACAAATACTTAAATAGTAAAGAATAAAAACAAATCTCAAGTGTCTACACCGCAACTGTCAAATAAATGTTACCAATTTATGCCAAAATGTCACCCTTGTTCGATAGCAGTTAGAGTGTAATCCGAACAACTGTGCTTTTTAAAAACGCTTTATGTTCCATTTATTCAAATTAGATGAAACGATTTAGGGTACGTTTCTTTAAATTTGCATTAATAGAAATCTTCCAGTATTATTTCTACGTGTATATAAAATATGTCTAGTGGCTGTAATTTCAGTGTACCCAGCTAAACGATTCTAACCTACGACTTAAGTATTTCGTGTTGGTATCATGTGACATGCTATGACACAGATGACGTGCAAAGTTATCTATATTGTACGGACTGTATATATAAGAATTGTTTGAAATTATGAAAGAACTGGACACAGATGCTGGAAAGATAGGCCTTAATATGAATTGAAGCAAGACCAAAATCATAACAAATACAGATGAGGACATCACAATGAGGATCGGACAAGATGAAATAGAACAAGTTTAATATTATATATATCTGAGTCAAATTGTAAAACTTAACAAGGGAAACCAAACAAGGGAAACAAAATTTAAAAAAATAAAAGAATAAAACACATGCAAACACATTGAAAAATGAAAAAAAAAAAGGAAATGATTTCTGAACAATAATTTTTGACAAAAATTTTAACTAAATACGTATTTTCTGAAAAAAAAACATAATAGATATAGTTACAATCATAAAATGTGTAAAAAAAAGTTAAAAAAATAAAATTTTGCATTGGAAATTGAACCTGCGTCTATAAGGTTGTTAGATTTTGAACTCACCGCACGCAGAACTTAGCTAGCGGGACATTTGAATGATGTGGGAAGATATAGCAACTAAACGTTTTAAACTTTTTTGACAGTTGCTTATTCTCTTAGTCTAATTAAATAAGTTTGATTCTTGCGGAATTAAAATATTAAAATACAACAAAATATAGACTAATAAAGCAATTTATTAGATATGAAGATTGGTAGAAATTGTATTGGTAATCAAATTATGTAAATCAAAGTATTACCT
This sequence comes from Diabrotica virgifera virgifera, assembly GCF_917563875.1. Classification (NCBI taxonomy): domain Eukaryota; kingdom Metazoa; phylum Arthropoda; class Insecta; order Coleoptera; family Chrysomelidae; genus Diabrotica; species Diabrotica virgifera. The sequence continues at coordinate 220,332,249 of NC_065449.1, forward strand.
ACAATAGGTACCTACAACCTACATTTTCCAAATAGGTATGTAGGTCCAAATCTTTTATTACAATACTGAAACATTTAAAATTACGTACCTGTTGCTTTTAAAAACTGTTTAAAAAGTCACTACAATTATAAACTTGCTTTTTGTGTCGGTCCTCACAACAATAAATACTAATATACTACATACAATTTGTTTACCCATGACCATTGACGTATTAATAAAATAACCGACATATTGAAGAATTGTCGACAGGTCATTGTAATTACCCAATCAGAGGACGTATAACGTTTAAGCTGCGCCGGGTACCAAGATTTTGATGATTTCGCGCACATATAAATTTACTCCCAACGCGCCTAGAGAAGTATAACTAAAAAAAAAGAAAACCGATGGAACAAAATTTTTATAAATTGGAGACCGTGGGAATATAAAGGAACCAGAGGAAGACCCCAAATGAAATGGGCAGATAATATCAAGAAGCACGTGTGTTCTAGGTGGATAACTGTAGAGATAGACGGAGAAGAATGGAAAAGGATTGGGGAGGCCTATGTCCAAACATGGACCGAAGTTAGATAGATAGATAGATCCCAGGTATGTTGATCAGTGTACAGTGCAATAAAATGATCTGGTGACTCTGGAGATTGAAGCCCCGGAAACCGCGAACAAGATATCAGAGAGGATTCGGAAGCTCGGTGTGGGAAAAACGGAAGAGGTGCAGTCAGGGATATCAGATCAAAGAGTACCTATAATGTTAAAAGGAACGTTATAAGCCGAATAGAAAAAGCACAATTAAAATGAGTTTTAAATCGACTAATTTTAAATCGCGTTGAACACGAAACGGGAAAATACTATTATTATATTCAATTTGCAAACACAACTATGTTGAATTTAACATGGGATATATTTTTGTTTACCTGAATACATTTTTGTATAGATACAGTTTATTTTGTATCGGTATAAAAATATAATAATTAAACTGCTGAACTTATGTATATAACTGAATAATAGAACTGAACTTCTATAAAATAGATGTTTTATAAAATTGTAAAATATTGCGTGGGAAATTAAAATAAACAAATGCAGCAAACGCGTTACCTGATTTTTGCAATTAATCTGCAATATTTTGTAGTTCAAGATCAGCAATTGCTTTATAAATGGATGGTTAACGAAGTCAAAAGTTTATAACTTTTTGTTTCAAGTTCTTCTATCTATGTCAAACACTAGACCAGGGCATTTAGCACTAAAAACACCGGAATAAATCGATTTTTAAATACAGCACCTAGAGACTTGCAACTCTTTGCATTGTGTTCAGGCTGATGTCAGGAAAAAAGTCTACTATAGAAAAATAAGTGGAAATGCATAATTGCAGCATACTAGGGGCCAGATTTTGTTATTCGGGGGTTTTTATGGTCGCTGAACAAGACTACGCCATGCAGAACCTTAGACCGGCCTCCGAAGCATCTGCTGGCCAAAGTAACTGATAAAGCACGTCATCTGAAGCTTCGAGGGTTATCTGCACTATATTGATGCAAACAGATTTCTTCGAGGATTTTGAAGGTGCGGAACACAAATACGCCATCAGAACCGTACCCCGGATCCCCTGGTACCCAGCATCACTTATCACGTGTCTTAAGCCATCTTTTGAAGTTTCGATGGTATTTGGCATTAAATTGATGCAAATACATTACTCGAGGGGTTTTTGGAGTTGCTAAGACAGCCAGAGCAGCTGGTATCTAGGGTCACGTCATCTTCTGGAGTTTCGAGGGATTTCGGCACTAAATTGATGCAAACAGATTTCACGGGGTGTTGTGGTTACTGAACACGAATACACTATCAAAACTGACCCCCGGAGCTTTGGTACCCACAGTCGATGCTAATACACGTCATCCTCTAGAGTTTCGAAGGCTTTCGGCCTTGAATGAATGCAACTAGATTACTAGGCAGTGTTTGGGGTTGCTAAATATGAATACGCCATCAGAACCTACTCCTGAACTACTTAGTGTCTAAGGTCACTACTAAGGCATGTTATCTCTGGAGTCTGGTGAGTTGTTCGGCACCAGGTGCACCGGGAGTCGGATCGGATGGCGTATTCTTGTTGAAAGACCCCAAAAACTCTCGAGAAATCTGTTGGCATCAACTTAGTGCCGAAAACCCTACAAACTGGGCACCAGGTGTTCCGGTGTCTGGTTCTGACGGCGTCGTCGTCTTCAGCGACACCAAAAACCCTGGAATAGCATAATCTGGCTCTTAATACACTTATTTTGACATATTTATGCACATTTTGATTCATTTTATGCACTTTTAAATGCAACTATGCATTTCTACCCATTTTTCTGTAGTAAAGTTTTTTCCTAATACCATCCTGAACACAATGCAAAAAGCTATAAGTTTCTAGGTGCTGTATTTAAACATCAATTTATGTTGTGCTAAATGCCCTTGTCACTGGTCGCTAGAGTTGCACTAGTTTGACTTCAATGTTTGAACTTGACAATCCTTCTGACAAATAATTCAAGTCAAGTCAAACTGGTCAATCGTACAGGTTTGAAAATTCAAACTCTTTGTCAAACTAGTTTGAAAGAGTTTGAAAAATAATTTATTTAGCAGATATACTTTTTTGTCGAGATTAACATGTTAGTTGCCAATTAAGATAAGAAAATTAATACAATGAGTGTCACATAAAAGTATCTTGATACGGGAAGCGATTATAATCAAAATAGGGTAAATTTTTTGAAAATGATTCCTGTGTGCTTGGAATTGCTCGCTGGCAAGTTTCGTTTTATCGATATAACTTGTTTTATTTGAGTGTTACTAGATTAAAACAAAAAATTCATTGGATAGTTTTTTTATCATACCAAGTGTAATTTAATCTACTTTGGAAGCTTTCAAGTATTTCGTAACGGAAGTTGGGGGAGGGGGGTCATGTAAAACGTTACGGCACGTTATACGGGGGGAGGGGGTTCGAACAGCACCCAACGTAACATTGTTTTTTAACTTAAATAAACAAACTATGGAATCACAATCTCCCAACTTTTCAACTTTCGTTTATATTTTACATAGAACCCCTGGATTGTATTATATTGACCCCTCACGCTACGCTCATGTTACAATAGGACAATAGTTTTCAAGTAAAAATCTTAAAATTTGTATTAACCAGATCAAGCACGTATGTTAACAGTGACACGTGTTTGCAATAAATAGCTGGACCTTTCTTCACAACAATAGATGAAAAGATACAGATGGGATAAAGAGGTTGTAAGAGCTTCAAAAATTGCGTTTCGTAATACTTGAACGGCCCTTTAACAAAAATTTATTAAGAAACAACAAAATATTATATTTTTGATAGAGTACGTTTAATAAATTTTTATATATAACGCTGTTCTTTATTTTTACATAATACAAGTATGCACTTTTCAATTTTCATTTTTTTGAAATCACCTGCCGCATTATCAAATAAATCAGTATACCTATATTTTTCTTAATTAATTCTGCTTCGACTACAGATTTTTTCTCTTAATTTTTGAAGTGGGAATACCTTCAAAATCAGACTCAATTTAACCTGGTACTTATTCTGAGCCGAAAAATATGCAGGTTCAGATATTATTTCACACACTTCAAAACGAACGTAATAAACAGGCCAAGCAGAGACTTCTTAATATGAACTACAAACTAATTTGCGGAGTAGCAGAGTACATATTCAGACCTATCCAAATAAGGCAAAACAAAACTCGGTACGCTCTCAATTAGAATTGGAAATAAACATGTTGCGCAATATGATATTCAAACTTCAAACTGTTTGAAGAAGTTTGATGTCAAGTAAAACCTAAAGATATCGAAATCAAGTCAAGTCAAACTTTTTTACAAAAAATGTTTCGTTTTCAAGTCAAGTCAAGTTTGTTGAATAAAATCAAACTAGTTTGACTTGATGCATCTGTCACTGTCCATTATTTTTGTTGAGTGTTACAACTGACGGATACCTTATGACTTCTGTAAGACTTCCATGCAAACATAGTGATTTTTACCGCCTGACATTAAAACACTTAGGTACTCATGTAAGTAAGAGTATGTAGTGTGTAGTTATAGATTAAAATAGACTAGCATATAATAACAACATAATAATATTAATTCGTAACTGGACAAGTTATAACGGACAATTCGTAACGGCGACAGTTTGTAACAGCGATACTTCGTAACAGCGACAGTTCGTAGCAATACAAATTCGTAACGGACAATTCGTAACGTCAAAATTCAATTATTCTGTTTATTTTTGTTAACGTGGAAACTAGCTGTTATTACAGTTACATGTAATTGAAATTATGTTTCGATTAATTTAACGAATCAGTACCAGCATAAACATGTTTAACACATTTTATATTTCTTGTTTCAGAATAACGTTTGTGTTTCTTTTAACACAAACAAATATTTAAATACATACTTTTAACAATATTTTTAAAAGTTTATCCCTCTTATTTTTCCTTAAAATTGCATATACCTAGATAAAGGAATAATGAAGTAATTCGTGAAATCTTTAAGCCGACAACCGTCTTTAAACTTTCCCAACTTGTTAAGAATTTAAACACTTTGTAAAGCAAAGATTATAATTACCTGTTATTGTAATTATTTAATATTTTATTATTTTATTCAAATAAATAAAAAAATATTTTATTTAAATATTTGTTAGCGTGTTTAAATACTTTTATTATATTCTTAAACACGAAATATGAAATGACTTATCAATGTTTATCCTGATACTGATTTGTTAAACTGATAAACATACATACAGTCAGAAAAATGAAAGAATACCCATGAACGATCACATCAATCACATATTATTCAGATTATTAATAATCTATATCTCTTGTTTGTTATTTATAAAAAAAAACAGCAAATACAAAATATGTGATTGATGTGATCGTTCATGGCTATTCTTTCATTTCCGACTTTAATTTCATTTATAACTGTAGGTAATAACAGTTAGTTTCCACGTTAACAAAATTAAACAGAATAATTCAATTTGGACGTTACGAATTTGTATAGTTACGAAGTGTCGCCGTTACGAACTGTCGCTGTTACAAATTGTTCGTTACCACTTGTCCGGTTACGAATTGTAGCGTTACGAGATGTCATGGAACCGAAGCAGATACCTAGTTCCCCAAATATGTAAAGTGTTTTAAACGAAAAATAGCTGCCTCTGTTTCATTTCGGTTCAGAGATAATCAATTATCCTCTTACGTATGTTTCCCCCTCTCCAGAGATCTTCAGAGGGGCTATTATGATCTATTCTTATATGGCTATTTTTCATTTTCTCAGTTTACTCATACATATTGTGAGTAGGTACACGGAACCAACTGTTGGAATTTTTACATTTACGAATTAACGGAAGATGACTGCATATTGTAGAGTCCCTTTCTTCTCGTTTATTCGTCGTCTCCTTACCTTGAAAATTGTAGAAGGCACAGATTAAGGTTGTACCCAGAAATTATTCCAAAAGAATAGGTCTTCAGATTGTAGGATCTGATACTTATCATTTCGTTAAAGTGTTTTAATTGATTTTTGAAAGAATGCAGATTATATCATCATATAATTTCGTTAAAAAAAAACACTTTAATTGATTTGTGATGTAATAGATTGTATTTAACTAAGGGCGCTTTCAGACGAACCACCTCTTGAAGACGAAGTCGGCAGCAAAAAGTCGAGCGTTTGTCTGTCGCTAGTTGAAGGCGTCATTTAACAACAATGCAAAACACATATCCTTTTCACACAAACGTTTTGTAGACTGTACTACAAGTTTTGACGTCGATTGTTGCCCCTCCCGTCGGCTGACTTTTCAATAATTGTAGTGATTCTCTTTTCACACGAAATCACTTTGAAACTCCGGTAGCAGCGACAAAAATCACAAGCGTATTTGTTGATTTTGAAAGCAGTGATGAAAGAAATGGAGCCGTTCGACACAGACACTTTCATTGCTGCAGTTCAGGCTGAACCTCCTTCTTTGTCTGCGTTTTCTGCGCCTTTGTTCTTGCTTAGAAGAAGCAACAAAAGCAATGTTTCTTCATTCGAATTCATAATTTATTAATCTGCTTATGGAAGCCGATCAGAACCACTGCAAACGACGATACTAGCGACAAGCCAGCGCCTTTTTACTGCCGACTTCGACTTCAAAAATTGGCTCGTCTGTTAGCGGCCTTAAATATAATCCATACCCGTGTCAACGGACATAGCAGTCGAGACAGGTTAATTTCAATAAAAAAATATATCTAATTTTAAAATATTCATAAAAATTTCTTTAACTTCTATAACACACCACATTTTATTGATTCAACAGAGAGTAAACCCAACTTCGGATTTTACATTTTTTGCTTTGTATTTGCATTCGCTTTCAATTTGTTTTTCTCTTTGATGAATAAAATAAGTTAAAAAATTAATCTCGTAAAAAGAGGTCGGCAATATTTGGCGATAATATGAGAAAAACTTCGGAAAAATTACTTCTAAACCGACTCTATAGACATTCCGTTTAAATAAAATTATTCGAAACGTTTTAATCAAATTTTAAATTGTTACATTCTTTTCTGAAAAGCGACGGACCGAACGAAATACAAAAAAAAAACTTTTATTGAAAATTTTTGAACTTTTTAATAACTTCAAGCGCGTTATTATGAAGCCAACGTCACCGCTTAACCTGAAAATGACAGATGAATTACCCAGAGTGCCTAATACACTGAAACACACCTATAACCGGTATAATGTGAAGTGTCTTTACAAAACGGTTAATTAAATCATCTGAAAAGTATTTTTCTGGTGTCAGTTAGGATCTGTTGTTGCTACGGATATTGAAATGACAACAGGAATTTTTGTGACAGCAGAATAATATCGCTCAGTTACAGCGTTTGTATTAAAATCATTCATAAACTGAAGAGTGTTACCGTTTAGTTATTTAGGATTAAGAAAATAATAAAAGAGATGGTGTTAAAAACAATACCTACTTTAAAATCATAATATTATGCAATTTACTGTTTTATTTCAGAATAAGAAACAATTAAAATTTAAATTCAGCTTCTTTGACATTTAGATTTCCACTTCGGAGCCTTACATTAATAAATTAAACAAAATTTGTTTCTGTTGCTTGGTAAAAAATTCTTGTAATAATTTTATCTACTACTAGATGACCCGGTGAACTTCGTTGCACTTTAGATAGTGTGTCATAATTAGAAAATGTGTCATAATTTTACTCAAAATCAACTGCTCGAAAATAAATTGCTCGACATAAAAATTGATTGAAATACAAATTCCTCGAATTAAAAATAAAATTATATGTCTAAATATTTATTCACAATAATGCAAAATTTGTAGGTATATAAAAAAAGGTACATTTAATAGGACAATTATATGATATTCGGAAATTAGAAAAAAATTAGACGGAAAGGTACATTTAATAGGACAAATTATGTGAAATTCATATTTTGTTCAATTTGAGTTCAAAAGTTAAACTGTTGCACTTTTCTTTTATAAAATTTCCCGCTCGTTCTTCTTCTGTGCTCAGAATTTTTCTACTGCTTACGATTCGCTATTTCGGAAACGGAAGGCGCTAGAGACAAAAAAATAGTACCATTATGTTCGGAATTCAGTAGGGAGTATGCGCTAACACAGACGGAACGGCGTACGTCGACTGAACCCCCGCTAAAATGTCGAAAGCGACGCATCCCTTACTATACTTTTATGCAGTGACACACACCAGGTGCTCTTAAAATTTTCGTTGCAGCGGCGTTACCGCGACCCATCCCAGAAACCATATCTCGCCCTTATGTCGCCAATCGGTTTTACGACTTCGACGGCATATCATAAATGCGTGTATCGTGGTATAACACAGACGTTTGAGCTGTTTTCTAGCGAATTTTGTTGTGAGTGTTGCCAAAGCTTGTTTAATGATGGAAATTACAGACTTGAACTATATTTTGCCTTGAATTTTTTACTCCCATATCAAATTATTTTTATATGGGACTCATTTTATTTTTAATTTTTTATCTTATAGCTTAAAGAGCAACTTAATTAGTTATAATATTTCTATCTGGAAAAAAGTAATCTACTAAAAATAAATTTTTTTTCAAATTTTACACAATACAGTTTATACTAATAACTTATATATAATTTTATTTGATGTCTAGGTATGTAAAATAGTTCTCCAGTTCTCTAGTTCTCCACTATATCCTATTTTTCGCCTTTCCTTTCCAGTGTGTAATTTTCATCGATACTATTATATTCCTGAAACTTTTTTGTAGTCCTAGTCTACCTCGTCCCTAGTCCCAACTGGTCTTCTTAGCAGTACCATCTTTGACATTCTTTCCTTATCCATCCCCTCAAAATGACCTGCCCATCTGATTCTTTATGACTTTGTTTATCTTGTTATACTTGGTTCCTTGCAATGCATCCTTAATTCTTGATTGCTGCTGCTATGCCAGCCGTCTTCCGTATCTGTATTATTTTCCCTGAAAATAGCTCTCAGTAAGTTCCGTTCTCAACTCTTTATCATTTCTCCTTCTGTTTTATTTAGCACCCATGTCTCACATCCGGCAGGTGACTGTTGCTCTTATTACGGTTTTGTATATTCTGGTTTTCGTCTTTCTCGATAAGTACTGTGCCTTTAATTTGAATAATTTTTTTGTTAATAATAATTTGTGAAACATCACTATTTCCCAATAAATTGGGTATAATAGAGGGGCATCAATTTAACACCTGTATTTGCTCAGTGGCGTACCATTGAATGGACAGCCTCTTAGCGTTATAAATAGTTTTTCTTAGGTGATATGCTTTCCCTCATAATGGTGTTATTTCTTGAAAACGGCTCTTTTATACTTACTCATAACTCCTGAAAATATTTTTTAGACATTCTTGTAAAATTAAAAAACTTTTCTGGGCCTTTATTATATTAATTTCGTTATATAATGTGTAACAAAATTCCTTATAATTTCGTTCCTTTATGATGGGATGTATCCAATATCTGTGTTTCTTTTTTTCTTTAATATAAGATAAAATAAACTTGCATTTATTACAAAAGACAAATCGTCATAACTTTCAGATATCGTATCGTCACGTATCGTACAGCAGCCAACACGCGACTAAATTTGGCAACTACAAACCTCCACCAAAAGCATCCGCCAAAATTTCGATTATACCAGATTTGCGCCTCCGCCAAAATTTGATTGTTATACCAGAGATCTGGTCCTTCGGCAAAATTTTAAAATATTTTTTGTACATTAAAAATAGTAATCGTAAAGTTAAAAACTTTATTTTTTCACGGATTTTAGTACAATTTTCGCTCATTCGTTTCGTGTGCTTAGTGTTGTCTCTAGTGCTCTCGTGTTATCCTACGGCCTCGTTTTGCTATCTCGGAAACTAATTGAGCTAGAGAGACGATTTATACGCCGTTTTTTTCGCAATTAGGAGTCCACCTGCCAAATTTCATGAAAATCGGTCAAGCGGTTTCGGAGGAGTACGGTAACAAAGCCTGCGAATTAGAATTTTATATATATAGATGTTAAACCACGAAATTTTTTTAAAAAAATAACGGTTAAAGATAGAAAAGTGAAAATTTAGGATTATATGTATCTTTTGCTTGTGAATCATATACAATTAAGAAAAATCGGTTTGTCGAAAAATAAAAAAAAATTTTAGGGTAGGGCAAAGCCCCCTTATAACGTACGGCTATGAAATATAGATAACAACCTACTCCCTGTCCGGTCGAGTCCACCTGCCAAATTTCATGAAAATCGGTCAAGCGGTTTCGGAGGAGTACGGTAAAAAAGCCTGCGAATTAGAATTTTATATATATATATAGATGTTAAACCACGAAATTTTTTTTAAAAAATAACGGTTAAAGATAGAAAAGTGAAAATTTAGGATTATATGTATCTTTTGCTTGTGAATCATATACAATTAAGAAAAATCGGTTTGTCGAAAAATAAAAAAAAATTTTAGGGTGGGGCAAAGCCCCCTTATAACGTACGGCTATGAAATATAGATAACAACCTACTCCCTGTCCGGTCGAGTCCACCTGCCAAATTTCATGAAAATCGGTCAAGCGGTTTCGGAGGAGTACGGTAACAAAGCCTGCGAATTAGAATTTTATATATATAGATGTTAAACCACGAAATTTTTTTAAAAAAATAACGGTTAAAGATAGAAAAGTGAAAATTTAGGATTATATGTATCTTTTGCTTGTGAATCATATACAATTAAGAAAAATCGGTTTGTCGAAAAATAAAAAAAATTTTAGGGTGGGGCAAAGCCCCCTTATAACGTACGGCTATAAAATATAGATAACAACCTACTCCCTATCCGGTCGAGTCCACCTGCCAAATTTCATGAAAATCGGTCAAGCGGTTTCGGAGGAGTACGGTAACAAAGCCTGCGAATTAGAATTTTATATATACAGGGTGGTTCATCTTATTCGTCTCGGTCTCTGTACGGAAAACCACTTGATATTTTAAAAAAATTTCTTCACAGAAATATACAGGGCATTTAATACTACAACCTAAAAATAATGTGAATTATACAGGGTGTTCCAAAAAAGAGTGGTATATCAAAGTTATATTTTTTCTTATGGAATGCCCTATATCTGATGACATTATTGAATTGACCTTAAAAAATAAGCTATACTTTCATAAGGGTTCCCTATACCTAAATAAAGGGTGTTTTGATTTATTTCGATTTTTACAAAAATGTAAGGTTTTAGAAAAAAATAAATATCTACGAATCTAAGAAGCAGTAACAAATTATTTTTTGGATCTAAATAATAGACTATTTAGTATACTTCAACAGATGCTTATTGCAACAAAATTTCTTACAGGGTGGTCAAAATATGAGATTGTTCTATTAACAAATTCAAGGTGTAATAACTTACTTATTTTAAATGGAACACCCTGTATCTTACTAGTCTATCGCGTAGAAAATTTGCTTAGCTTTCAATTTGTATTAGGGTTTCCTATACCTATCTTTTTACAGGGTGGTCAAAATATTAGATTGTTCTAGTAACAAATTCAAGCTGTAATAACTTACTTACTTTAAATGGAACACCCTGTATCTTACTAGTCTATCGAGTAGAAAATTTACTTAGCTTTCAATTCTTATTAGGGTTTCCTATACCTATCTAGCTTCATTTTTTAAATATTTAAAGATTTCCTAATTTGTAAGCTTTAAAAATTAGAATTAAGTACCTATGTCGTGGTTATGTACAACACATCACCAACACCGGCAATATACTTAAATATCTTAGTCAAGATAGTTTCATTAATAAAATTCACATTTTTATCATTTAATCACACAGAGTGTTCTTATTTTAAATGACATACTCGATATTCTATTCTTTATAATGGAAGATATTTAAAATCTCTTCAATTCCATGTTAACATTCTCAATACACATGTTATTCTGTAAATATAAATTCCCATGTTATTCTGTAAATACCCATTTTTACATATTTTTGTACAATAGGCTCGTTTTCGTCAAAGTAGCCATTGCATTTAATTGTTTGTAATTGCGATTTAAAGATTCAAACAAAAAGTGGCGTTCTTAAATTTACTTAATAACCGTTGGGTTAAGATATGGAAAATACTTATACGGAATGAAATATAATTTAAATATCTTCCAGAATACGGCATCTAATATAGGGTATGCAGTTTAAAATAAACATATTATTCAATTTCACATGTAGGCCAAAATCAACTAAAATAATACAACACTCTGTGTGATTACATGATAACAATGAAAATTTTATTATTAATGATAGTATCTTGTCTAAGTATATTGCCGGTGTTGGTGATGTGTTATACATAACCACGACATAGGTACTTAATTCTAATTTTTAAAGCTTACAAATTAGGAAATCTTTAAATATTTAAAAAATGAAGGGAGATAGGTATAGGAAACCCTAATAAGAATTGAAAGCTAAGTAAATTTTCTACTCGATAGACTAGTAAGCTACAGGGTGTTCCATTTAAAATAAGTAAGTTATTACAGCTTGAATTTGTTAATAGAACAATCTAATATTTTGACCACCCTGTAAAAAGATAGGTATAGAAACCCTAATACAAATTGAAAGCTAAGCAAATTTTCTACGCGATAGACTAGTAAGATACAGGGTGTTCCATTTAAAATAAGTAAGTTATTACAGCTTGAATTTGTTAATAGAACAATCTCATATTTTGACCACCCTGTAAGAAATTTTGTTGCAATAAGCATTTGTTTAAGTATGCTAAATAGTCTATTATTAAGATCCAAGAAAGAATTTGTTACTGCCTCTTAGATTCGTAGATATTTATTTTTTTCTAAAACCTTACATTTTTATAAAAATCGAAATAAATCAAAACACCCTGTATTTAGGTATAGGGAACCCTTATGAAAGTATAGCTTATTTTTCAAGGTCAATTCAATAATGTCATCAGATATAGGGCATTCCATAAGAAAAAATATAACTTTGATATACCACTCTTTTTTGGAACACCCTGTATAATTCACATTATTCTTAGGTTGTAGCATTAAAGGCCCTGTATATTTCTGTGAAGAAATTTTTTTAAAATATCAAGTGGTTTTCCGTACAGAGACCGAGGCGAATAAGATGAACCACCCTGTATAGATGTTAAACCACGAAATTTTTTTAAAAAAATAACGGTTAAAGATAGAAAAGTGAAAATTTAGGATTATATGTATCTTTTGCTTGTGAATCATATACAATTAAGAAAAATCGGTTTGTCGAAAAATAAAAAAAAATTTTAGGGTGGGGCAAAGCCCCCTTATAACGTACGGCTATGAAATATAGATAACAACCTACTCCCTGTCCGGTCGAGTCCACCTGCCAAATTTCATGAAAATCGGTCAAGCGGTTTCGGAGGAGAACGGTAACAAAGCCTGCGAATTAGAATTTTATATATACAGTATGTCCCTGTAAGTTGTATCCATATGGAAAACTTTTTTATTATTAATTTTACGAAAAAAAGTTATTCTTTATAAAAAGCTCTGCATGGTCCAAAACCTAAGATTTAACCATCAAATATCAAATTTTTTGAATATTATACGAGGTATGTCAAAAAGTTTGAATTTCACTCAAGAGTAAAGTAGCTTTATTTTTCGTAATATTGGAAATTGCTATTATGAAAAGTTGTTTGGAATTAAAAACTATATTCTAATATGCAATTACATCCTTCTAATTATAAAAACATTTTTTTTTGAAAAATTATGGATCTCATTATTTTTTCAGTTATTTCAATTCTGATAACTCTTATATTATTAATTTTATGAAAAAAAGTGATTCTTAATAAAAAGTTCTGGATGGTCTAAAACTTAAAATACAACCATCTTATATCAAATTTTATCAATTTTATACGAGGTATGTCAAAAAAATAAATTTAGATCAAAAGTAAAGTACCTTTATAGTTCAGAATATTTCAATTAGAAGGATGTAATTACATACTGAAACATAGTTTTTAATTCTAAATAACTTTTCTTTATAACAATTTTCGATATTGTGAAAAATAAACGTATTTTACTCTTGAGCGAAATTCATATTTTTTGACATACCTCGTATAAAATTGATAAAATTTGACAAAAGATGGTTGTATTTTAGATTTTCGACCATGCAGAACTTTTTATTAAGAATCACTTTTTTTCGTAAAATTAATAATAAAAGAGGTATTTGAATTAAAATAACTGAAAATAATGTTAGTTATCCATAATTTTTCAAAAAAAAATTTTTCAATTAGAAGGATGTAATTGCATACTAGAATACAGTTTTTAATTCCAAACAACTTTTCATAATAGCAATTTTCAATATTGTGAAAAATAAAGCTACTTTACTCTTGAGTGAAATTCAAACTTTTTGACATACCTATAAATATTCAAAAAATTTGATATTTGATGGTTAAATCTCAGGTTTTGGATCATGCAGAGCTTTTTATAAAGAATAACTTTTTTTCGTAAAATTAATAATAAAAAAGTTTTCCATATGGATACAACTTACAGGGACATACTGTATATAGATGTTAAACCACGAAATTTTTTTAAAAAAATAACGGTTAAAGATAGAAAATTGAAAATTTAGGATTATATGTATCTTTTGCTTGTGAATCATATACAATTAAGAAAAATCGGTTTGTCGAAAAATAAAAAAAAATTTTAGGGTGGGGCAAAGCCCCCTTATAACGTACGGCTATGAAATATAGATAACAACCTACTCCCTGTCCGGTCGAGTCCACCTGCCAAATTTCATGAAAATCGGTCAAGCGGTTTCGGAGGAGTACGGTAACAAAGCCTGCGAATTAGAATTTTATATATATAGATGTTAAACTACGAAATTTTTTTAAAAAAATAACGGTTAAAGATAGAAAAGTGAAAATTTAGTATTATATGTATCTTTTGCTTGTGAATAATATACAATTAAGAAAAATCGGTTTGTCGAAAAATAAAAAAAAAATTTTAGGGTGGGGCAAAGCCCCCTTATAACGTACGGCTATGAATTATAGATAACAACCTACTCCCTGTCCGGTCGAGTCCACCTGCCAAATTTCATGAAAATCGGTCAAGCGGTTTCGGAGGAGTACGGTAACAAAGCCTGCGAATTAGAATTTTATATATATAGATGTTAAACCACGAAATTTTTTAAAAAAATAACGGTTAAAGATAGAAAAGTGAAAATTTAGGATTATATGTATCTTTTGCTTGTGAATCATATACAATTAAGAAAAATCGGTTTGTCGAAAAATAAAAAAAAATTTTAGGGTGGGGCAAAGCCCCCTTATAACGTACGGCTATGAAATATAGATAACAACCTACTCCCTATCCGGTCGAGTCCACCTGCCAAATTTCATGAAAATCGGTCAAGCGGTTTCGGAGGAGTACGGTAACAAAGCCTGCGAATTAGAATTTTATATATATAGATGTTAAACCACGAAATTTTTTTAAAAAAATAACGGTTAAAGATAGAAAAGTGAAAATTTAGGATTATATGTATCTTTTGCTTGTGAATCATATACAGTTAAGAAAAATCGGTTTGTCGAAAAATAAAAAAAAATTTTAGGGTGGGGCAAAGCCCCCTTATAACGTACGGCTATGAAATATAGATAACAACCTACTCCCTGTCCGGTCGAGTCCACCTGCCAAATTTCATGAAAATCGGTCAAGCGGTTTCGGAGGAGTACGGTAACAAAGCCTGCGAATTAGAATTTTATATATACAGTGATGAGCGCGCTAATAACCGGCAAAATAGCTCAAAAGATGGAAAACATAATACATTGCAAAACAAAAAGAGATGAAACTAGTGGAGATGGAAATGATCGTTATAGTCGTCTAAAATAACATTAAATTACATAGTTTCCCACCTTTAGACGTATTAGAGGGGTATGCCAACTGTCACTGGGACAGTAGAATTTTATAAAATTGTCTTGTCACAGACGTCTAAAGGTGGGAAACTATGTAATTTAATGTTATTTTATACGCTTATAACGATCATTTCCACCTCCACTAGTTTCATCTCTTTTTGTTTCGCAATGTATTATGTTTTGCATCTTTTGCGCTATTTTGCCGGTTATTAGCGCGCTCATCACTGTATATAGATGTTAAACCACGAAATTTTTTTAAAAAAATAACGGTTAAAGATAGAAAAGTGAAAATTTAGGATTATATGTATCTTTTGCTTGTGAATCATATACAATTAAGAAAAATCGGTTTGTCGAAAAATAAAAAAAAATTTTAGGGTGGGGCAAAGCCCCCTTATAACGTACGGCTATGAAATATAGATAACAACCTACTCCCTATCCGGTCGAGTCCACCTGCCAAATTTCATGAAAATCGGTCAAGCGGTTTCGGAGGAGTACGGTAACAAAGCCTGCGAATTAGAATTTTATATATATAGATGTTAAACCACGAAATTTTTTTAAAAAAATAACGGTTAAAGATAGAAAAGTGAAAATTTAGGATTATATGTATCTTTTGCTTGTGAATCATATACAATTAAGAAAAATCGGTTTGTCGAAAAATAAAAAAAATTTTTAGGGTGGGGCGAAGCCCCCTTATAACGTACGGCTATGAAATATAGATAACAACCTACTCCCTGTCCGGTCAAGTCCACCTGCCAAATTTCATGAAAATCGGTCAAGCGGTTTCGGAGGAGTACGGTAACAAAGCCTGCGAATTAGAATTTTATATATATAGATGTTAAACCACGAAATTTTTTAAAAAAAATAACGGTTAAAGATAGAAAAGTGAAAATTTAGGATTATATGTATCTTTTGCTTGTGAATCATATACAATTAAGAAAAATCGGTTTGTCGAAAAATAAAAAAAAAATTTAGGGTGGGGCAAAGCCCCCTTATAATGTACGGCTATGAAATATAGATAACAACCTACTCCCTGTCCGGTCGAGTCCACCTGCCAAATTTCATGAAAATCGGTCAAGCGGTTTCGGAGGAGTACGGTAACAAAGCCTGCGAATTAGAACTTTATATATATAGATGTTAAACCACGAAATTTTTTTAAAAAAATAACGGTTAAAGATAGAAAAGTGAAAATTTAGGATTATATGTATCTTTTGCTTGTGAATCATATACAATTAAGAAAAATCGGTTTGTCGAAAAATAAAAAAAAATTTTAGGGTGGGGCAAAGCCCCCTTATAACGTACGGCTATGAAATATAGATAACAACCTACTCCCTGTCCGGTCGAGTCCACCTGCCAAATTTCATGAAAATCGGTCAAGCGGTTTCGGAGGAGTACGGTAACAAAGCCTGCGAATTAGAATTTTATATATATATATATATATAGATGTTAAACTACGAAATTTTTTTAAAAAAATAACGGTTAAAGATAGAAAAGTGAAAATTTAGGATTATATGTATCTTTTGCTTGTGAATCATATACAATTAAGAAAAATCGGTTTGTCGAAAAATAAAAAAAAATTTTAGGGTGGGGCAAAGCCCCCTTATAACGTAGGGCTATGAAATATAGATAACAACCTACTCCCTGTCCGGTCGAGTCCACCTGCCAAATTTCATGAAAATCGGTCAAGCGGTTTCGGAGGAGTACGGTAACAAAGCCTGCGAATTAGAATTTTATATATTGATGTGATCTTGATTATTGATATGAGATAATATTCTTATATGTTACTTAATTTAATCAATGTATTAATACAAATCTAATTAATTAACCAGATCACATATCAATATGTTTTCAATCTCAGGGCGAATTATAAATTAATTACTTACTTCCGTGGCTTCTAAATATTTCTTAATGGTTCCTAATCGGGATAGAAAAGAAAAGAATAAAAAAAATACACATATGGGTTACAATTATAATCAAAATATTTTTTATTTTATTTATAAGGCAATCAATGCTTAATATTTGCTATTTCTTATTATTCTTAAACATAACATTTACAAATGGGAATCTTATTTCCTTTTGGTTTTCAATTGAAAGTTTTTATTAACATTTAACTATTAGGAGTTATTAGGAACAACTCTATTTAAGTTTGATGAAGCTTTTCTGATATTATTGATTATGTTATTCAATTTTTTTATGTGGAATTTAATACGAAAAACCCATACATTCATGTCCAAACAAATGAGACTGACCTTTTCCTGGTGAACTGAAAATGTCCTCACACAAAACCCGTTCCTGCTATCCTTGGCTGCGATCAAACCTCGTCCTAGCTTCCAGTAATGTACTCCTTTGAAAAACTAGCTCGAATAGCTCTCGTTACTGCTTCGGTCGTGATGCTGTGTTCTACCTTTTTCGAAACTGCTATCAGCTACCGGGACACTCTTGGCTCAAGGAGGTTCTTTTACTCTCGACCTGGCCTACTTCTCGTTCCACGATAGATACTCCACACTCACGGAACTACACCGGCTTTCTCACTCCTCGAACACTACCGTCTACTACTCGACTTCACTTCTCGACAGCTCAAAACATTCTGATCTCACTTTGTCATTCATTCACCTACTTTCTAAATATCCCTTCCAGATTCACAAATCAATCTTCCACCACCAACTCTCATTCGCAGTATTCCCCAAAACCAATTTTTAATCTTTCTAAATATGCTTAATGGATTTCAAAAGAAAATATTTAATTCCCATTCTAAACTTACTTTCTCTTATTTACAAATTTTAATGACCTATTCTCTCTTTCAAATGAGTCTTATTCAGCATAGGCTAATGATCGAAACCTTCCGCGAAAAACGATAATGAACTATCATCTATTTCACTGAGTTTTATTTAGCATAGGCTAATGATCGACCTTCCGCGAAGAAACGATAATGGTACGCGTCATTCACTTTGTTTATTCTAAGCACATTGTTCCGAGTTTCGTACGCTTATTCTAATCACTTCTTAAAATTACATATAACAATTTGTTGTATACAGGTTGTTCTAAATTTATATGCCCGTGGTTGAGAAAATTGAAAATATTTTATATTAAAGTGAATTTTGTTTATAGTTATCAAATTTTAATTTTTATATCAAATAGAAATATAACAAATCCCCGCCTTGTATTCGATAAAATTTATCTGCATTTTTAAATAAATTTTCTCGAGGCAAAACCAACTCCCTGTATATTTCCTTACTTTAATCTATGTCTTATACCCTAACTTACTATCTACTTCATGTAATTCTGTCTTTTATTCGTGATATTTGTATACATCGTGAATATTATAAATTCCTCGGATCTTTTCCGAGTTCCTGTGCCTCAACTCATAACTATTTATCCCATTTTCATTATTCACGATGTACGGGCCTTCGAAAACAGGCATCAACTTTGCGCAAATGCCCCCAGGAAGATTTGATACTCGTAATGCCCTCACGAGTACTTTTTCACCCTTTTGGAAAGTCACTGGTCTTCTTTTTCTATTTTGTTCCTGTCTTTGGATATATTTTTCGTTGCTTCGCCGTAATCTTCTCTGTACGGTTTCAATCACCTGTTGATATTCTTTTGGCTCTTGGTCTTCCCATGGCCTTATCGGCCATACACCCTTCATGATGTATTCTGGGGTCTCTTTTGTTACTGTGCTCGGAATTGTATTTAGATACCTTTCTATTTCCGCCATTTTCCTGTCCCAGTGGCGATGTTGACCATCTGTTGCAATGCGAAGAAATTTCGTCACTTCCTGTATGAATCGTTCCGAAGGATTACTCTGTGGATGCCTGATGCTGACAAAATTTGTCTCTATTCCTCGTTCTCGAAGTTGTCCCTTGAAACGATCATTTCGGAAATACGTTGCATTGTCCAGTAGAATCTTTTTTGGTGTTCCTACTATGGCTATAAAATTGTCGATTTTTCTTAATATTTCCTCCCCCTTTGTGGTGCGGCAACTATATAATTTTACGTATTTTGAAAACACATCCACCATTACCAGAATATGTTTGTTCCTTTTAGTGGTCATAATTAGATCGCTTAACATATCTATTGCTACAATGTCTAGTTTGTTTCGGGCTTCAATATTTTTGGCAACATTTTCGTTTTTGAAATTCCGACTCTTATATTTTTGACATACATCGCACTTCTGGGTAATTTCCTTTGCAATGCGGTAATCCTGTCGGCTGATGTAATTTTCCCTAAAAACGAGCCAAACTTTTCTGCTACCGATATGCCCATTGTCCTCATGTAATTTCTTTATTATCTTTTCGGCCAATGTCTGTCACTAAATATAGTTCCTTTCCGTCTATTCTCTTAAAATATATGTCATTTTCTACTTCCGCTCTTCTTTTCTCTCTTTCCTCTAGGTCTTCTTGGTTTGTCCTTATCTCATTTAACGAATATATCCCTTCTTCTTGTATTAATCTATTTAGTCCCACCTGTAGAGTAATTGTTTCCTTTTTTCCCGTGTCCTCATCCCGTGTTAGAGCGTCGGCTATTATGTTGTCTTTTCCTTTTATATATCGGAACTCAAAATCATACTCCTGTAATAATAGAATGCCTCTATGTATTCTATTATTTACTAATCTATTCTTCATGATATGTACTAAAGCTGCATGGTCTGTTTCGATTGTGAATTTTGCTCCCAATAAGTAAAACCTCAATTTGTTTACGCAATATAGTACACTGGCAAACTCCAATTCTGTAACACTATATTTTCTCTCATGTGTTTTAGTCACCCGCGATATAAAACATATCGGCACTTCTTGGTCGTTTTGTATTTGAGACAGAACTCCTGCAAATTTTTGTATGGACGCATCAGTTCGGAGTATAAAAGGTAAATTGTAAATGGGGTGGTATATTTTCGTTCCTTTTGCGAATTCTCGTTTTAATGTTTCGAAAGCTTCCTCCTGTTCTTCTTTCCAATTCCATTTTATTCCTTTTTTAAGCAACTTTATCAGAGGGATTTCCTTTTGGCTCAAATCGGGAATCAGTTTTTTAAAATAATTAATCGTGCCAAGAAAACCTCTCAATGTTTTCAAATTCGTTGGTCTTGGGTATTCATCTATGAGCTTGACTCTGTCTTCGGATAATCTTACTGTTTTGGTGTCCAATTGAAAACCCAAATAAATGACTTCTTTTTGAAAAAATTGACATTTTTCAATGTTTAATTTCAATCCCGCTGTGTCCAATTCTTCCAGAATTATTTCTATGTGTTTCAGATGACTCTGAGTATCTTGTGAAAAAATTAATAGATCATCGATATAATGAACTATGAAATCTTCGTGGCGATTCAAAATGGTATGTAGAGCTCGGACGAGTGCAGCACAAGCACTCTGCAATCCAAACGGCACTACCTTAAACCGGTAGACAATACCATCAATAGAAAAAGCGGTGTAGTTTCTACACTTTTCAGCTAACGGTATCAACCAAAAACTGTGTTTTAAGTCAATTTTCGAAAATATGTGTGACCCGGTGATTCTTCCAAAAATGGCCTCGATGTTTCGAGGTGATTCATATTGTGATACAGTGTGCTGGTTGATATTCCTGGCATCTAAACATAATCTCAATTCTCCACTGCTTTTCTTTACTATCACAATCGGGTTAACATACGGTGAATTACATCTTTCGATGATTTGATCTTCCAACATTTTATTTATTTCTTCTTTCACCTCTTGTCGATACTTGTATGGAATCGGGTAAGTCTTTGATCGAAAATTTCCCAAGTTTTTCACCTCAAATGAATGTTCGTACTTTTTAGCCACTCTGTTTTCCTCATTGATCAAATTTTCGTAGTTTCTTAACATCAACCGCAATTCTTTTTCTTTCCCTTCTCCACATATCAATTTTCTGTCTTTTTTCTCAGATTCTTCACACATGTTTACCGTGCATTCTGCATCCTCGTTTGCATATACCTCCTCTTCAAATACCACTGTTTCAATCATATTCTTTTCACTTTCATTTTTTAGCTTTATTTCTTCTTCTCCTGAGCCCGTCTCTTCTTTTGAGGAATCCCAGGTTTCCTTTGTTTCTGATACTCTCAAATTTTCTTCTTCTGGGCTCAACTCTTCTTTTGAGGAGCCACAGGTTTCATTCTCTTTTATCTTTTTCTGACCTTTTCTCCTTTTTCTTCTTTGTCCTTGCTTCGCTGCCAAATTCATTTCCACTGTCTGCTCTTTATCTGATTCGTCCGTATTTTGTTTCTCATGTTCCTTGTCCTGTTCTTTTTCTTTTTCTTCTGTTAGTTTCATCGTATTATTTTTAAAATCTATCACTACATGTTTTTCTGCCAATTCGTCCACTCCTACTATCATGTCATGTGACATGTTTGGCATTATTACACATTGTAGTGCATACATATTCTTGCCCAGTCGTACCATTACTCGTATGCCTTCATTTATAGTTGCCAATGTCCGTTTGTTTGCGCCCACTAAATTTACCCTAGGTATTTTATAAATTAAATTTGTTAAGTTAACTTCTTCTATTAGTTTTCTGTTGACCAATGTTATTTCCGATCCAGTATCTATCATAATTTTAATTGGTGTCTCGTTGATAAATCCATCCACAAATTTTAAATTAACTCCATTTTTCTTTTCGTTGTTTCCTGCCAATTTAATAAACTCCTTGGGGTGACAAAAGATTCCTGTTTGATTTTTGGTTTTTAGTGAGCGCCGTCGTGAAAAGACGCCGGTTGCTCATCGTTGTTTATATTTTCGTCATAATGTCTCTCTCCGTCATATTCATCTGTCTGGGTATTATTTACTTCTCTTCTATTTTCTCTTGGTCTGTCGGATCTGTTTCGGTTTTCTCGATATCCCTGTTCATTTTGTCTACCATTATTTCTGTTTTCTTGATTTGAGCGTGTGGTATTTCTATTCTGGTATCCTCGATTTCTGTCCTCATTCCATTGCCTATTTCTTTGTTCATAATTTCCGCTTCCGTTGTCTCTATTTTCGTTTTCCCTTCTGGGATTAAAATCTCGTCTTGTATAGTCCCTCCTATTTTCATTTCTATCTCTGTAATCTTGTGTTTCTCGGGGCCTGTAATCTTCTCGCGACCTTCTTGATTTTCTTTCTCTTAGACGTGATTCTCTTATTTGTAGGAATTGGCATAAACTATCTATGTCTTTGTAATTTTGCAATGTGATATGGTCTTCCAGCGTTTCCTCGAAATGTCTTGCAATCAGTTCGACTAATTGTTCCGATGAGTAATTATATTGTAAATGTTTTGCATTATTGTAAATTTGCAAAGCATATGTCCTTTCTGATACACCCATCCTATCATTGTATTTCCCATTTTGCAATTCCTTGTTAATTTCCAATTGTTGGACTTTTCCCCAGAAATAATTCAAAAATTTTTGTTCAAATTGTTGCCAATTGCCGAATTCTTCTTCTTTACTATCGAACCATAGGCTTGCTTCATATTTGAGATGGTTTCTGATAGTTTCTTTTGCTGTTTCGAAATTTCCGATGCGCTGTATTTTCTTTTTCAGGCTATTTATGAACGGCACTGGGTGTAATCTTCTTACGTCCCCGCCAAACCTTATCTTCACGTCATCTGTGCTATGTATAACCATTTCTCTTCTTTCTCCGACATTTTGTTGAGTATTGATTTCCGCAATCTTTCTTTCCACTTCTTCTATGTCTGCTTGAATAGCGTTTTGCAACTTGTTTTCCAAACTTTCCATTTCTTTTTTCTGGCAATTCGTTATCTCCTTTATTTTATTTTGAATTTTCATTTCTTGTTCTTTCATCTCGTTTTTCATTGTTGTCAAACATCCTTTTACTTCCTTTTCATACTTTCCTATGCGTTCCTCCATTTTCTTGTTGTTCTCTTCTATTGCTTGTTTTGTTTCCTTCTGATTTTCTTGCATTATTCTTTTTGTTTCATCTATTGCTTGTTTTGTTTCTCTTTGATTGTCATCCAGTTTTTGTTGTGTTTCATCCATTTTTTGTGACTGGAGTTGCATAAGTTGTAATAGTTTATCTATTCCTGATAATTCTTGCTGTTCTGATGCCATGATTGTCGTGTCTAAAATATCTTCTTGGTCTGAATATTCTTTTTGTTTTTTGTTGTCCTTGCTTTGGCTTCTTGTCACAGACATTTGTTTTCAAGAAGTACTGTCCCCGCCAAATATGAAATTTTACTAGTATGTTACCAAGACGACTTTTTCTCACCCAAATATTATAAATTGTCAATAAATATATCAAATGCAAAATATCGTAAAAATAAAATATTAAATCAGCTATGTAAAATTTGTACCTAAAGAGATCTAAAATTTTATGTTATCACATGTAAGTATCTCACTTTTTACCACAGGCATATAAATTTTCAAATACCGGCTTTACTCTTTCTATCCTTCAAATTTGCCACTAGAAATACTTTACAATGCTTTCCACGTTGGACGACAGTTGATGTGATCTTGATTATTGATATGAGATAATCTTCTTATATGTTACTTAATTTAATCAATGTATTAATACTAATCTAATTAATTAACCAGATCACATATCAATATGTTTTCAATCTCAGGGCGAATTATAAATTAATTACTTACTTCCGTGGCTTCTAAATATTTCTTAATGGTTCCTAATCGGGATAGAAAAGAAAAGAGTAAAAAAAATACACATATGGGTTACAATTATAATCAAAATATTTTTTATTTTATTTATAAGGCAATCAATGCTTAATATTTGCTATTTCTTATTATTCTTAAACATAACATTTACAAATGGGAATCTTATTTCCTTTTGGTTTTCAATTGAAAGTTTTTATTAACATTTAACTATTAGGAGTTATTAGGAACAACTCTATTTAAGTTTGATGAAGCTTTTCTGATATTATTGATTATGTTATTCAATTTTTTTATGTGGAATTTAATACGAAAAACCCATACATTCATGTCCAAACAAATGAGACTGACCTTTTCCTGGTGAACTGAAAATGTCCTCACACAAAACCCGTTCCTGCTATCCTTGGCTGCGATCAAACCTCGTCCTAGCTTCCAGTAATGTACTCCTTTGAAAAACTAGCTCGAATAGCTCTCGTTCCTGCTTCGGTCGTGATGCTGTGTTCTACCTTTTTCGAAACTGCTATCAGCTACCGGGACACTCTTGGCTCAAGGAGGTTCTTTTACTCTCGACCTGGCCTACTTCTCGTTCCACGATAGATACTCCACACTCACGGAACTACACCGGCTTTCTCACTCCTCGAACACTACCGTCTACTACTCGACTTCATTTCTCGACAGCTCAAAACATTCTGATCTCACTTTGTCATTCATTCACCTACTTTCTAAATATCCCTTCCAGATTCACAAATCAATCTTCCACCACCAACTCTCATTCGCAGTATTCCCCAAAACCAATTTTTAATCTTTCTAAATATGCTTAATGGATTTCAAAAGAAAATATTTAATTCCCATTCTAAACTTACTTTCTATTATTTACAAATTTTAATGACCTATTCTCTCTTTCAAATGAGTCTTATTCAGCATAGGCTAATGATCGAAACCTTCCGCGAAAAACGATAATGAACTATCATCTATTTCACTGAGTTTTATTTAGCATAGGCTAATGATCGACCTTCCGCGAAGAAACGATAATGGTACGCGTCATTCACTTTGTTTATTCTAAGCACATTGTTCCGAGTTTCGTACGCTTATTCTAATCACTTCTTAAAATTACATATAACAATTTGTTGTATACAGGTTGTTCTAAATTTATATGCCCGTGGTTGAGAAAATTGAAAATATTTTATATTAAAGTGAATTTTGTTTATAGTTATCAAATTTTAATTTTTATATCAAATAGAAATATAACAATATATAGATGTTAAACCACGAAATTTTTTTAAAAAAATAACGCTTAAAGATAGAAAAGTGAAAATTTAGGATTATATGTATCTTTTGCTTGTGAATCATATACAATTAAGAAAAATCGGTTTGTCGAAAAATAAAAAAAAATTTTAGGGTGGGGCAAAGCCCCCTTATAACGTACGGCTATGAAATATAGATAACAACCTACTCCCTGTCCGGTCGAGTCCACCTGCCAAATTTCATGAAAATCGGTCAAGCGGTTTCGGAGGAGTACGGTAACAAAGCCTGCGAATTAGAATTTTATATATATAGATGTTAAACCACGAAATTTTTTTAAAAAAATAACGGTTAAAGATAGAAAAGTGAAAATTTAGGATTATATGTATCTTTTGCTTGTGAATCATATACAATTAAGAAAAATCGGTTTGTCGAAAAATAAAAAAAAATTTTAGGGTGGGGCAAAGCCCCCTTATAACGTACGGCTATGAAATATAGATAACAACCTACTCCCTATCCGGTCGAGTCCACCTGCCAAATTTCATGAAAATCGGTCAAACGGTTTCGGAGGAGTACGGTAACAAATCCTGCGAATTAGAATTTTATATATATAGATGTTAAACCACGAAATTTTTTTAAAAAAATAACGGTTAAAGATAGAAAAGTGAAAATTTAGGATTATATGTATCTTTTGCTTGTGAATCATATACAATTAAGAAAAATCGGTTTGTCGAAAAATAAAAAAAAATTTTAGGGCGGGGCAAAGCCCCCTTATAACGTACGGCTATGAAATATAGATAACAACCTACTCCCTGTCCGGTCGAGTCCACCTGCCAAATTTCATGAAAATCGGTCAAGCGGTTTCGGAGGAGTACGGTAACAAAGCCTGCGAATTAGAATTTTATATATATAGATGTTAAACTACGAAATTTTTTTAAAAAAATAACGGTTAAAGATAGAAAAGTGAAAATTTAGGATTATATGTATCTTTTGCTTGTGAATCATATACAATTAAGAAAAATCGGTTTGTCGAAAAATAAAAAAAAATTTTAGGGTGGGGCAAAGCCCCCTTATAACGTACGGCTATGAAATATAGATAACAACCTACTCCCTGTCCGGTTGAGTCCACCTGCCAAATTTCATGAAAATCGGTCAAGCGGTTTCGGAGGAGTACGGTAACAAACCTGCGAATTAGAATTTTATATATATAGATGTTAAACCACGAAATTTTTTTAAAAAAATAACGGTTAAAGATAGAAAAGTGAAAATTTAGGATTATATGTATCTTTTGCTTGTGAATCATATACAATTAAGAAAAATCGGTTTGTCGAAAAATAAAAAAAAATTTTAGGGTGGGGCAAAGCCCCCTTATAACGTACGGCTATGAAATATAGATAACAACCTACTCCCTGTCCGGTCGAGTCCACCTGCCAAATTTCATGAAAATCGGTCAAGCGGTTTCGGAGGAGTACGGTAACAAAGCCTGCGAATTAGAATTTTATATATATATAGATGTTAAACCACGAAATTTTTTTAAAAAAATAACGGTTAAAGATAGAAAAGTGAAAATTTAGGATTATATGTATCTTTTGCTTGTGAATCATATACAATTAAGAAAAATCGGTTTGTCGAAAAATAAAAAAAAATTTTAGGGTGGGGCAAAGCCCCCTTATAACGTACGGCTATGAAATATAGATAACAACCTACTCCCTGTCCGGTCGAGTCCACCTGCCAAATTTCATGAAAATCGGTCAAGCGGTTTCGGAGGAGTACGGTAACAAAGCCTGCGAATTAGAATTTTATATATATAGACTAGATGACCCGGTGAACTTCGTTGCACCTTAGATAGTGTGTCAGAATTAGATAATGTTTCATAATTTTACTCAAAATCAACTGCTCGAAAATGAATTGCTCGACATAAAAATTGATTGAAATACAAATTCCTCGAATTAAAAATAAAATTATATGTCTAAATATTTATTCACAATAATGCAAAATTTGTAGGTATATAAAAAAAGGTACATTTAATAGGACAATTATATGATATTCGGAAATTAGAAAAAAATTAGACGGAAAGGTACATTTAATAGGACAAATTATGTGAAATTCATATTTTGTTCAATTTGAGTTCAAAAGTTAAACTGTTGCACTTTTCTTTTATATTTCCCGCTCGTTCTTCTTCTGTGCTCAGAATTTTTCTACTGCTTACGGTTCGCTATTTCGGAAACGGACGGCGCTAGAGACAAAAAAAAATAGTACCATTATGTTCGGAATTCAGTAGGGAGTATGCGCTAACACAGACGGAACGGCGTACGTCGACTGAACTCCCGCTAAAATGTCGAAAGCGACGCATCCCTTACTATACTTTGATGCAGTGACACACACCAGGCGCTCTTAAAATTTTCGTTGCAGCGGCGTTACCGCGACCCATCCTAGAAACCATATCTCGCCCTAATGTCGCCAATCGGTTTTACGACTTCGACGGCATATCATAAATGCGTGTATCGTGGTATAACACAGACGTTTGAGCTGTTTTCTAGCGAATTTTGTTGTGAGTGTTACCAAAGCTTGTTTAATGATGGAAATTACAGACTTGAACTATATTTTGCCTTGAATTTTTTACTCCCATATCAAATTATTTTTATATGGGACTCATTTTATTTTTAATTTTTTATCTTATAGCTTAAAGAGCAACTTAATTAGGTACAATATTTCTATCTGGAAAAAAGTAATCTACTAAAAATATTTTTTTTTTCAAATTTTACACAATACAGTTTATACTAATAACTTATATATAATTTTATTTGATGTCTAGGTATGTAAAATAGTTCTCCAGTTCTCTAGTTCTCCACTATATTCTATTTTTCGCCTTTCCTTTCCAGTGTATAATTTTCATCGATACTATTATATTCCTGAAACTTTTTTGCAGTCCTAGTCTACCTCGTCCCTAGTCCCAACTGGTCTTCTTAGCAGTACCATCTTTGGCATTATTTCCTTATCCATCCCCTCAAAATGACCTGCCCATCTGATTCTTTATGACTTTGTTTATCTTGTTATACTTGGTTCCTTGTAATGCATCCTTAATTCTTGATTGCTGCTTCTATGCCAGCCGTCTTCCGTATCTGTAATATTTTCCCTGAAAATAGCTCTCAGTACGTTCCGTTCTCAACTCTTTATCATTTCTCCTTCTGTTTTATTTAGCACCCATGTCTCACATCCGGCAGGTGACTGTTGCTCTTATTACGGTTTTGTATATTCTGGTTTTCATCTTTCTCGATAAGTACTGTGCCTTTAATTTGAATAATTTTTTTGTTAATAATAATTTGTGAAACATCACTATTTCCCAATAAATTGGGTATAATAGAGGGGCATCAATTTAACACCTGTATTTGCTCAGTGGCGTACCATTGAATGGACAGCCTCTTAGCGTTATAAATAGTTTTTCTTAGGTGATATGCTTTCCCTCATAATGGTGTTATTTCTTGAAAACGGCTCTTTTATACTTACTAATAACTCCTGAAAATATTTTTTAGACATTCTTGTAAAATTAAAAAACTTTTCTGGGCCTTTATTATATTAATTTCGTTATATAATGTGTAACAAAATTCCTTATAATTTCGTTCTTTTATGATGGGATGTATATAATATCTGTGTTTCTTTTTTTCTTTAATATAAGATAAAATAAACTTGCATTTATTACAAAAGACAAATCGTCATAAATTTCAGATATCGTATCGTACAGCAGCCAACACGCGACTAAATTTGGCAACTACAAACCTCCACCAAAAGCGTCCGCCAAAATTTTGATTATACCAGATTTGCGCCTCCGCCAAAATTTGATTCTTACACCAGAGATCTGGTCCTTCGGCAAAATTTTAAAATATTTTTTGTACATTAAAAATAGTAATCGTAAAGTTAAAAATTTTATATTTTCACGGATTTTAGTACAATTTTCGCTCATTCGTTTCGTGTGCTTAGTGTTGTCTCTAGTGCTCTCGTGTTGTCCTACGGCCTCGTTTTGCTATCTCGGAAACTAATTGAGCTAGAGAGACGATGTATACGCCGTTTTTTTCGCAAGGAGTCCACCTGCCAAATTTCATGAAAATCGGTCAAGCGGTTTCGGAGGAGTACGGTAACAAAGCCTGCGAATTAGAATTTTATATATATAGATGTTAAAGCACGAAATTTTTTTAAAAAAATAACGGTTAAAGATAGAAAAGTGAAAATTTAGGATTATATGTATCTTTTGCTTGTGAATGATATACAATTAAGAAAAATTGGTTTGTCGAAAAATAAAAAAAAAATTTTAGGGGGGCAAAGCCCCCTTATAACGTACGGCTATGAAATATAGATAACAACCTACTCCCTGTCCGGTCGAGTCCACCTGCCAAATTTCATGAAAATCGGTCAAGCGGTTTCGGAGGAGTACGGTAACAAAGCCTGCGAATTAGAATTTTATATATATAGATGTTAAACCACGAAATTTTTTTAAAAAAATAACGGTTAAAGATAGAAAAGTGAAAATTTAGGATTATATGTATCTTTGGCTTGTGAATCATATACAATTAAGAAAAATTGGTTTGTCGAAAAATAAAAAAAAAAAATTTAGGGGGGGCAAAGCCCCCTTATAACGTACGGCTATGAGATATAGATAACAACCTACTCCCTGTCCGGTCGAGTCCACCTGCCAAATTTCATGAAAATCGGTCAAGCGGTTTCGGAGGAGTACGGTAACAAAGCCTGCGAATTAGAATTTTATATATTTATATAGATGTTAAACTACGAAATTTTTTTAAAAAAATAACGGTTAAAGATAGAAAAGTGAAAATTTAGGATTATATGTATCTTTTGCTTGTGAATGATATACAATTAAGAAAAATTGGTTTGTCGAAAAATAAAAAAAAAATTTTAGGGGGGGCAAAGCCCCCTTATAACGTACGGCTATGAAATATAGATAACAACCTACTCCCTGTCCGGTCGAGTCCACCTGCCAAATTTCATGAAAATCGGTCAAGCGGTTTCGGAGGAGTACGGTAACAAAGCCTGCGAATTAGAATTTTATATATATAGATGTTAAACCACGAAATTTTTTTAAAAAAATAACGGTTAAAGATAGAAAAGTGAAAATTTAGGATTATATGTATCTTTGGCTTGTGAATCATATACAATTAAGAAAAATTGGTTTGTCGAAAAATAAAAAAAAAATTTAGGGGGGGCAAAGCCCCCTTATAACGTACGGCTATGAGATATAGATAACAACCTACTCCCTGTCCGGTCGAGTCCACCTGCCAAATTTCATGAAAATCGGTCAAGCGGTTTCGGAGGAGTACGGTAACAAAGCCTGCGAATTAGAATTTTTATATATAGATGTTAAACCACGAAATTTTTTTAAAAAAATAACGGTTAAAGATAGAAAAGTGAAAATTTAGGATTATATGTATCTTTTGCTTGTGAATGATATACAATTAAGAAAAATTGGTTTGTCGAAAAATAAAAAAAAAATTTAGGGGGGGCAAAGCCCCCTTATAACGTACGGCTATGAAATATAGATAACAACCTACTCCCTGTCCGGTCGAGTCCACCTGCCAAATTTCATGAAAATCGGTCAAGCGGTTTCGGAGGAGTACGGTAACAAAGCCTGCGAATTAGAATTTTATATATATAGATGTTAAACCACGAAATTTTTTTAAAAAAATAACGGTTAAAGATAGAAAAGTGAAAATTTAGGATTATATGTATCTTTGGCTTGTGAATCATATACAATTAAGAAAAATTGGTTTGTCGAAAAATAAAAAAAAAATTTAGGGGGGGCAAAGCCCCCTTATAACGTACGGCTATGAGATATAGATAACAACCTACTCCCTGTCCGGTCGAGTCCACCTGCCAAATTTCATGAAAATCGGTCAAGCGGTTTCGGAGGAGTACGGTAACAAAGCCTGCGAATTAGAATTTTATATATATAGATGTTAAACCACGAAATTTTTTAAAAAAAATAACGGTTAAAGATAGAAAAGTGAAAATTTAGGATTATATGTATCTTTTGCTTGTGAATGATATACAATTAAGAAAAATTGGTTTGTCGAAAAATAAAAAAAAATTTTAGGGGGGGCAAAGCCCCCTTATAACGTACGGCTATGAAATATAGATAACAACCTACTCCCTGTCCGGTCGAGTCCACCTGCCAAATTTCATGAAAATCGGTCAAGCGGTTTCGGAGGAGTACGGTAACAAAGCCTGCGAATTAGAATTTTATATATATAGATGTTAAACCACGAAATTTTTTTAAAAAAATAACGGTTAAAGATAGAAAAGTGAAAATTTAGGATTGTATGTATCTTTTGCTTGTGAATCATATACAATTAAGAAAAATCGGTTTGTCGAAAAATAAAAAAAAATTGGGGGGGCAAAGCCCCCTTATAACGTACGGCTATGAAATATAGATAACAACCTACTCCCTGTCCGGTCGAGTCCACCTGCCAAATTTCATGAAAATCGGTCAAGCGGTTTCGGAGGAGTACGGTAACAAAGCCTGCGAATTAGAATTTTATATATATAGATAGATGTTAAACCACGAAATTTTTTTAAAAAAATAACGGTTAAAGATAGAAAAGTGAAAATGTAGGATTATATGTATCTTTTGCTTGTGAATCATATACAATTAAGAAAAATCGGTTTGTCGAAAAATAAAAAAAAATTTTAGGGTGGGGCAAAGCCCCCTTATAACATACGGCTATGAAATACAGATAACAACCTACTCCCTGTCCGGTCGAGTCCACCTACCAAATTTCATGAAAATCGGTCAAGCGGTTTCGGAGGAGTACGGTAACAAAACCTGCGAATTAGAATTTTATATATATAGATGTTAAACCACGAAATTTTTTTAAAAAAATAACGGTTAAAGATAGAAAAGTGAAAATTTAGGATTGTATGTATCTTTTGCTTCTGAATCATATAGAATTAAGAAAAATCGCTTTGTCGAAAAATAAAAAAAAATTATTAGGGGGGCAGAGCCCCCTTTAGACGTACGGCTATGAAATATAGATAACAACCTACTCCATGTTCGGTCGAGTGTACCTGCCAAATTTCATGAAAATCGGTCAAGTGGTTTCGGAGGAGTTTGGCAACAAAGCATGCAAAAGAGAATTTTATATATATAGATGTTAAACCACGAAATTTTTTTAAAAAAATAACGGTTAAAGATAGAAAAGTGAAAATTTAGGATTGTATGTATCTTTTGCTTCTGAATCATATAGAATTAAGAAAAATCGGTTTGTCGAAAAATAAAAAAAAATTATTAGGGGGGCAGAGCCCCCTTTAGACGTACGGCTATGAAATATAGATAACAACCTACTCCATGTTCGGTCGAGTGTACCTGCCAAATTTCATGAAAATCGGTCAAGTGGTTTCGGAGGAGTTTGGCAACAAAGCATGCAAAAGAGAATTTTATATATATAGATGTTAAACCACGAAATTTTTTTAAAAAAATAACGGTTAAAGATAGAAAAGTGAAAATTTAGGATTGTATGTATCTTTTGCTTTTGAATCATATAGAATTAAGAAAAATCGGTTTGTCGAAAAATAAAAAAAAAATATTAGGGGGGCAGAGCCCCCTTTAGACGTACGGCTATGAAATATAGATAACAACCTACTCCATGTTCGGTGGAGTGTACCTGCCAAATTTCATGAAAATCGGTCAAGTGGTTTCGGAGGAGTTTGGCAACAAAGCATGCAAAAGAGAATTTTATATATATAGATGTTAAACTACGAAATTTTTTTAAAAAAATAACGGTTAAAGATAGAAAAGTGAAAATTTAGTATTGTATGTATCTTTTCCTTCTGAATCATATACAATTAAGAAAAATCGGTTTGTCGAAAAATAAAAAAAAATTATTAGGGGGGCAGAGCCCCCTTTAGACGTACGGCTATGAAATATAGATAACAACCTACTCCATGTTCGGTCGAGTGTACCTGCCAAATTTCATGAAAATCGGTCAAGTGGTTTCGGAGGAGTTTGGCAACAAAGCATGCAAAAGAGAATTTTATATATATAGATGTTAAACCACGAAATTTTTTTAAAAAAATAACGGTTAAAGATAGAAAAGTGAAAATTTAGGATTGTATGTATCTTTTGCTTCTGAATCATATAGAATTAAGAAAAATCGCTTTGTCGAAAAATAAAAAAAAATTATTAGGGGGGCAGAGCCCCCTTTAGACGTACGGCTATGAAATATAGATAACAACCTACTCCATGTTCGGTCGAGTGTACCTGCCAAATTTCATGAAAATCGGTCAAGTGGTTTCGGAGGAGTTTGGCAACAAAGCATGCAAAAGAGAATTTTATATATATAGATGTTAAACCACGAAATTTTTTTAAAAAAATAACGGTTAAAGATAGAAAAGTGAAAATTTAGGATTGTATGTATCTTTTGCTTCTGAATCATATAGAAATAAGAAAAATCGGTTTGTCGAAAAATAGAAAAAAAATTATTAGGGGGGCAGAGCCCCCTTTAGACGTACGGCTATGAAATATAGATAACAACCTACTCCCTGTCCGGTCGAGTCCACCTGCGAAATTTCATGAAAATCAGTCAAGTGGTTTCGGAGGAGTACGGTAACAAAGCCTGCGAATTAGAATTTTATATATATAGATGTTAAACCACGAAATTTTTTTAAAAAAATAACGGTTAAAGATAGAAAAGTGAAAATTTAGGATTATATGTGTCTTTTGCTTGTGAATCATATACAATTAAGAAAAATCGGTTTGTCGAAAAATCAAAAAAAATATTAGGGGGGGCTAAGCCCCCTTATGATGTACGGCTATGAAATATAGATAACAACCTACTCCCTGTCCGGTCGAGTCCACCTGCCAAATTTCATGAAAATCGGTCAAGCGGTTTCGGAGGAGTACGGTAACAAAACCTGCGAATTATAATTTTATATATATAGATGTTAAACCACGAAATTTTTTTAAAAAAATAACGGTTAAAGATAGAAAAGTGAAAATTTAGGATTATATGTATCTTTTGCTTCTGAATCATATACAATTAAGAAAAATCGGTTTGTCGAAAAATAAAAAAAAATTTAGGGGGGGCAAAGCCCCCTTATAACGTACGGCTATGAAATATAGATAACAACCTACTCCCTGTCCGGTCGAGTCCACCTGCCAAATTTCATGAAAATCGGTCAAGCGGTTTCGGAGGAGTACGGTAACAAAGCCTGCGAATTAGAATTTTATATATATAGATGTTAAACCACGAAATTTTTTTAAAAAAATAACGGTTAAAGATAGAAAAGTGAAAATTTAGGATTGTATGTATCTTTTGCTTGTGAATCATATACAATTAAGAAAAATCGGTTTGTCGAAAAATAAAAAAAAATTGGGGGGGCAAAGCCCCCTTATAACGTACGGCTATGAAATATAGATAACAACCTACTCCCTGTCCGGTCGAGTCCACCTGCCAAATTTCATGAAAATCGGTCAAGCGGTTTCGGAGGAGTACGGTAACAAAGCCTGCGAATTAGAATTTTATATATATAGATAGATGTTAAACCACGAAATTTTTTTAAAAAAATAACGGTTAAAGATAGAAAAGTGAAAATGTAGGATTATATGTATCTTTTGCTTGTGAATCATATACAATTAAGAAAAATCGGTTTGTCGAAAAATAAAAAAAAATTTTAGGGTGGGGCAAAGCCCCCTTATAACATACGGCTATGAAATACAGATAACAACCTACTCCCTGTCCGGTCGAGTCCACCTACCAAATTTCATGAAAATCGGTCAAGCGGTTTCGGAGGAGTACGGTAACAAAACCTGCGAATTAGAATTTTATATATATAGATGTTAAACCACGAAATTTTTTTAAAAAAATAACGGTTAAAGATAGAAAAGTGAAAATTTAGGATTGTATGTATCTTTTGCTTCTGAATCATATAGAATTAAGAAAAATCGCTTTGTCGAAAAATAAAAAAAAATTATTAGGGGGGCAGAGCCCCCTTTAGACGTACGGCTATGAAATATAGATAACAACCTACTCCATGTTCGGTCGAGTGTACCTGCCAAATTTCATGAAAATCGGTCAAGTGGTTTCGGAGGAGTTTGGCAACAAAGCATGCAAAAGAGAATTTTATATATATAGATGTTAAACCACGAAATTTTTTTAAAAAAATAACGGTTAAAGATAGAAAAGTGAAAATTTAGGATTGTATGTATCTTTTGCTTCTGAATCATATAGAATTAAGAAAAATCGGTTTGTCGAAAAATAAAAAAAAATTATTAGGGGGGCAGAGCCCCCTTTAGACGTACGGCTATGAAATATAGATAACAACCTACTCCATGTTCGGTCGAGTGTACCTGCCAAATTTCATGAAAATCGGTCAAGTGGTTTCGGAGGAGTTTGGCAACAAAGCATGCAAAAGAGAATTTTATATATATAGATGTTAAACCACGAAATTTTTTTAAAAAAATAACGGTTAAAGATAGAAAAGTGAAAATTTAGGATTGTATGTATCTTTTGCTTTTGAATCATATAGAATTAAGAAAAATCGGTTTGTCGAAAAATAAAAAAAAAATATTAGGGGGGCAGAGCCCCCTTTAGACGTACGGCTATGAAATATAGATAACAACCTACTCCATGTTCGGTGGAGTGTACCTGCCAAATTTCATGAAAATCGGTCAAGTGGTTTCGGAGGAGTTTGGCAACAAAGCATGCAAAAGAGAATTTTATATATATAGATGTTAAACTACGAAATTTTTTTAAAAAAATAACGGTTAAAGATAGAAAAGTGAAAATTTAGGATTGTATGTATCTTTTCCTTCTGAATCATATACAATTAAGAAAAATCGGTTTGTCGAAAAATAAAAAAAAATTATTAGGGGGGCAGAGCCCCCTTTAGACGTACGGCTATGAAATATAGATAACAACCTACTCCATGTTCGGTCGAGTGTACCTGCCAAATTTCATGAAAATCGGTCAAGTGGTTTCGGAGGAGTTTGGCAACAAAGCATGCAAAAGAGAATTTTATATATATAGATGTTAAACCACGAAATTTTTTTAAAAAAATAACGGTTAAAGATAGAAAAGTGAAAATTTAGGATTGTATGTATCTTTTGCTTCTGAATCATATAGAATTAAGAAAAATCGCTTTGTCGAAAAATAAAAAAAAATTATTAGGGGGGCAGAGCCCCCTTTAGACGTACGGCTATGAAATATAGATAACAACCTACTCCATGTTCGGTCGAGTGTACCTGCCAAATTTCATGAAAATCGGTCAAGTGGTTTCGGAGGAGTTTGGCAACAAAGCATGCAAAAGAGAATTTTATATATATAGATGTTAAACCACGAAATTTTTTTAAAAAAATAACGGTTAAAGATAGAAAAGTGAAAATTTAGGATTGTATGTATCTTTTGCTTCTGAATCATATAGAAATAAGAAAAATCGGTTTGTCGAAAAATAGAAAAAAAATTATTAGGGGGGCAGAGCCCCCTTTAGACGTACGGCTATGAAATATAGATAACAACCTACTCCCTGTCCGGTCGAGTCCACCTGCGAAATTTCATGAAAATCAGTCAAGTGGTTTCGGAGGAGTACGGTAACAAAGCCTGCGAATTAGAATTTTATATATATAGATGTTAAACCACGAAATTTTTTTAAAAAAATAACGGTTAAAGATAGAAAAGTGAAAATTTAGGATTATATGTGTCTTTTGCTTGTGAATCATATACAATTAAGAAAAATCGGTTTGTCGAAAAATCAAAAAAAATATTAGGGGGGGCTAAGCCCCCTTATGACGTACGGCTATGAAATATAGATAACAACCTACTCCCTGTCCGGTCGAGTCCACCTGCCAAATTTCATGAAAATCGGTCAAGCGGTTTCGGAGGAGTACGGTAACAAAACCTGCGAATTATAATTTTATATATATAGATGTTAAACCACGAAATTTTTTTAAAAAAATAACGGTTAAAGATAGAAAAGTGAAAATTTAGGATTATATGTATCTTTTGCTTCTGAATCATATACAATTAAGAAAAATCGGTTTGTCGAAAAATAAAAAAAAATTTAGGGGGGGCAAAGCCCCCTTATAACGTACGGCTATGAAATATAGATAACAACCTACTCCCTGTCCGGTCGAGTCCACCTGCCCAATTTCATGAAAATCGGTCAAGCGGTTACGGAGGAGTACGGTAACAAAGCCTGCGAATTAGAATTTTATATATATAGATGTTAAACCACGAAATTTTTTAAAAAAAATAACGGTTAAAGATAGAAAAGTGAAAATTTAGGATTATATGTATCTTTTGCTTGTGAATCATATACAATTAAGAAAAATCAGTTTGTCGAAAAATAAAAAAAAATATTAGGGGGGGCTAAGCCCTCTTATGACGTACGGCTATGAAATATAGATAACAACCTACTCCCTGTCCGGTCGAGTCCACCTGCCAAATTTCATGAAAATCGGTCAAGCGGTTTCGGAGGAGTACGGTAACAAAGCCTGCGAATTAGAATTTTATATATATAGATGTTAAACCACGAAATTTTTTTAAAAAAATAACGGTTAAAGATAGAAAAGTGAAAATTTAGGATTATATGTATCTTTTGCTTGTGAATCATATACAATTAAAAAAAATCGGTTTGTCGAAAAATAAAAAAAAATTTTAAGGGGGGCAAAGCCCCCTTATAACGTACGGCTATGAAATATAGATAACAACCTACTCCCTGTCCGGTCCAGTCCACCTGCCAAATTTCATGAAAATCCGTCAAGTGGTTTCGGAGGAGTACGGTAACAAAGCCTGCGAATTAGAATTTTATATATATAGATGTTAAACCACGAAATTTTTTTAAAAAAATAACGGTTAAAGATAGAAAAGTGAAAATTTAGGATTATATGTATCTTTTGCTTGTGAATCATATACAATTAAGAAAAATCGGTTTGTCGAAAAATAAAAAAAAATTTTAGGGGGGGCAAAGCCCCCTTATAACGTACGGCTATGAAATATAGATAACAACCTACTCCCTGTCCGGTCGAGTCCACCTGCCAAATTTCATGAAAATCGGTCAAGTAGTTTCGGAGGAGTTTGGCAACAAAGCCTGCGAAAGAGAATTTTATATATATAGATGTTAAACCACGAAATTTTTTTAAAAAAATAACGGTTAAAGATAGAAAAGTGAAAATTTAGGATTATATGTATCTTTTGCTTCTGAATCATATACAATTAAGAAAAATCGGTTTGTCGAAAAATAAAAAAAAATTTAGGGGGGCAAAGCCCCCTTATAACGTACGGCTATGAAATATAGATAACAACCTACTCCATGTTCGGTCGAGTCCACCTGCCAAATTTCATGAAAATCGGTCAAGTCGTTTCGGAGGAGTTTGGCAACAAAGCCTGCGAAAGAGAATTTTATATATATAGATGTTAAACCACGAAATTTTTTTAAAAAAATAACGGTTAAAGATAGAAAAGTGAAAATTTAGGATTGTATGTATCTTTTGCTTCTGAATCATATATAATTAAGAAAAATCAGTTTGTCGAAAAATAAAAAAAAATATTAGGGGGGGCAAAGCCCCCTTATGACGTACGTCTATGAAATATAGATAACAACCTACTCCATGTTCGGTCGAGTCCACCTGCGAAATTTCATGAAAATCGGTCAAGTGGTTTCGGAGGAGTTTGGCAACAAAGCCTGCGAAAGAGAATTTTATATATATAGATGTTAAACTACGAAATTTTTTAAAAAAAATAACGGTTAAAGATAGAAAAGTGAAAATTTAGGATTGTATGTATCTTTTGCTTCTGAATCATATATAATTAAGAAAAATCAGTTTGTCGAAAAATAAAAAAAAATATTAGGGGGGGGCAAAGCCCCCTTATGACGTACCTCTATGAAATATAGATAACAACCTACTCCATGTTCGGTCTAGACCACCTGCGAAATTTCATGAAAATCGGTCAAGTCGTTTCGGAGGAGTTTGGCAACAAAGCCTGCGAAAGAGAATTTTATATATATAGATGTTAAACCACGAAATTTTTTTAAAAAAATAACGGTTAAAGATAGAAAAGTGAAAATTTAGGATTGTATGTATCTTTTGCTTCTGAATCATATATAATTAAGAAAAATCAGTTTGTCGAAAAATAAAAAAAAATATTAGGGGGGGCAAAGCCCCCTTATGACGTACGTCTATGAAATATAGATAACAACCTACTCCATGTTCGGTCGAGTCCACCTGCGAAATTTCATGAAAATCGGTCAAGTGGTTTCGGAGGAGTTTGGCAACAAAGCCTGCGAAAGAGAATTTTATATATATAGATGTTAAACTACGAAATTTTTTTAAAAAAATAACGGTTAAAGATAGAAAAGTGAAAATTTAGGATTGTATGTATCTTTTGCTTCTGAATCATATACAATTAAGAAAAATCAGTTTGTCGAAAAATAAAAAAAAATATTAGGGGGGGGCAAAGCCCCCTTATGACGTACGTCTATGAAATATAGATAACAACCTACTCCATGTTCGGTCGAGACCACCTGCGAAATTTCATGAAAATCGGTCAAGTCGTTTCGGAGGAGTTTGGCAACAAAGCCTGCGAAAGAGAATTTTATATATATAGATGTTAAACCACGAAATTTTTTTAAAAAAATAACGGTTAAAGATAGAAAAGTGAAAATTTAGGATTGTATGTTTCTTTTGCTTCTGAATCATATATAATTAAGAAAAATCAGTTTGTCGAAAAATAAAAAAAAATATTAGGGGGGGCAAAGCCCCCTTATGACGTACGTCTATGAAATATAGATAACAACCTACTCCATGTTCGGTCGAGTCCACCTGCGAAATTTCATGAAAATCGGTCAAGTGGTTTCGGAGGAGTTTGGCAACAAAGCCTGCGAAAGAGAATTTTATATATATAGATGTTAAACTACGAAATTTTTTTAAAAAAATAACGGTTAAAGATAGAAAAGTGAAAATTTAGGATTGTATGTATCTTTTGCTTCTGAATCATATATAATTAAGAAAAATCAGTTTGTCGAAAAATAAAAAAAAATATTAGGGGGGGCAAAGCCCCCTTATGACGTACGTCTATGAAATATAGATAACAACCTACTCCATGTTCGGTCGAGACCACCTGCGAAATTTCATGAAAATCGGTCAAGTCGTTTCGGAGGAGTTTGGCAACAAAGCCTGCGAAAGAGAATTTTATATATATAGACTAGATGACCCGGTGAACTTCGTTGCACCTTAGATAGTGTGTCATAATTAGATAATGTGTCATAATTTTACTCAAATCAACTGCTCGAAAATGAATTGCTCGACATAACAATTGATTGAAATACAAATTCCTCGAATTAAAAATAAAATTATATGTCTAAATATTTATTCACAATAATGCAAAATTTGTAGGTATATAAGAAAAGGTACATTTAATAGGACAATTATATGATATTCGGAAATTAGAAAAAAATTAGACGGAAAGGTACATTTAATAGGACAAATTATGTGAAATTCATATTTTGTTCAATTTGAGTTCAAAAGTTAAACTGTTGCACTTTTCTTTTATAAAATTTCCCGCTCGTTCTTCTTCTGTGCTCAGAATTTTTCTACTGCTTACGGTTCGCTATTTCGGAAACGGACGGCGCTAGAGACAAAAAAAATAGTACCATTATGTTCGAAATTCAGTAGGGAGTATGCGCTAACACAGACGGAACGGCGTACGTCGACTGAACCCCCGCTAAAATGTCGAAAGCGACGCATCCCTTACTATACTTTGATGCAGTGACACACACCAGCCGCTCTAAAAATTTTCGTTGCAGCGGCGTTACCGCGACCCATCCTAGAAACCATATCTCGCCCTAATGTCGCCAATCGGTTTTACGACTTCGACGGCATATCATAAATGCGTGTATCGTGGTATAACACAGACGTTTGAGCTGTTTTCTAGCGAATTTTGTTGTGAGTGTTGCCAAAGCTTGTTTAATGATGGAAATTACAGACTTGAACTATATTTTGCCTTGAATTTTTTACTCCCATATCAAATTATTTTTATATGGGACTCATTTTATTTTTAATTTTTTATCTTATAGCTTAAAGAGCAACTTAATTAGGTACAATATTTCTATCTGGAAAAAAGTAATCTACTAAAAATAATTTTTTTTTCAAATTTTACACAATACAGTTTATACTAATAACTTATATATAATTTTATTTGATGTCTAGGTATGTAAAATAGTTCTCCAGTTCTCTAGTTCTCCACTATATCCTATTTTTCGCCTTTCCTTTCCAGTGTGTAATTTTCATCGATACTATTATATTCCTGAAACTTTTTTGCAGTCCTAGTCTACCTCGTCCCTAGTCCCAACTGGTCTTCTTAGCAGTACCATCTTTGGCATTCTTTACTTATCCATCCCCTCAAAATGACCTGCCCATCTGATTCTTTATGACTTTGTTTATCTTGTTATACTTGGTTCCTTGTAATGCATCCTTAATTCTTGATTGCTGCTTCTATGCCAGCCGTCTTCCGTATCTGTATTATTTTCCCTGAAAATAGCTCTCAGTACGTTCCGTTCTCAACTCTTTATCATTTCTCCTTCTGTTTAATTTAGCACCCATGTCTCACATCCGGCAGGTGACTGTTGCTCTTATTACGGTTTTGTATATTCTGGTTTTCGTCTTTCTCGATAAGTACTGTGCCTTTAATTCGAATAATTTTTTTGTTAATAATAATTTGTGAAACATCACTATTTCCCAATAAATTGGGTATAATAGAGGGGCATCAATTTAACACCTGTATTTGCTCAGTGGCGTACCATTGAATGGACAGCCTCTTAGCGTTATAAATAGTTTTTCTTAGGTGATATGCTTTCCCTCATAATGGTGTTATTTCTTGAAAACGGCTCTTTTATACTTACTAATAACTCCTGAAAATATTTTTTAGACATTCTTGTAAAATTAAAAAACTTTTCTGGGCCTTTATTATATTAATTTCGTTATATAATGTGTAACAAAATTCCTTATAATTTCGTTCCTTTATGAAGGAATGTATCCAATATCTGTGTTTCTTTTTTTCTTTAATATAAGATAAAATAAACTTGCATTTATTACAAAAGACAAATCGTCGTAACTATCAGATATCGTATCGTCACGTATCGTACAGCAGCCAACACGCGACTAAATTTGGCAACTACAAACCTCCACCAAAAGCATCCGCCAAAATTTCGATTATTCCAGATTTGCGCCTCCGCCAAAATTTGATTGTTATACCAGAGATCTGGTCCTTCGGCAAAATTTTAAAATATTTTTTGTACATTAAAAATAGTAATCGTAAAGTTAAAAACTTTATATTTTCGCGGATTTTAGTACAATTTTCGCTCATTCGTTTCGTGTGCTTAGTGCTGTCTCTAGTGCTCTCGTGTTATCCTACGGCCTCGTTTTGCTATCTCGGAAACTAATTGAGATAGAGAGACGATTTATACGCCGTTTTTTTCGCAATTAAGCAAGGAGCCCACCTGCCAAATTTCATGAAAATCGGTCAAGTGGTTTCGGAGGAGTTTGGCAACAAAGCATGCAAAAGAGAATTTTATATATATAGATGTTAAACCACGAAATTTTTTTAAAAAAATAACGGTTAAAGATAGAAAAGTGAAAATTTAGGATTGTATGTATCTTTTGCTTCTGAATCATATAGAATTAAGAAAAATCGCTTTGTCGAAAAATAAAAAAAAATTATTAGGGGGGCAGAGCCCCCTTTAGACGTACGGCTATGAAATATAGATAACAACCTACTCCATGTTCGGTCGAGTGTACCTGCCAAATTTCATGAAAATCGGTCAAGTGGTTTCGGAGGAGTTTGGCAACAAAGCATGCAAAAGAGAATTTTATATATATAGATGTTAAACCACGAAATTTTTTTAAAAAAATAACGGTTAAAGATAGAAAAGTGAAAATTTAGGATTGTATGTATCTTTTGCTTCTGAATCATATAGAAATAAGAAAAATCGGTTTGTCGAAAAATAGAAAAAAAATTATTAGGGGGGCAGAGCCCCCTTTAGACGTACGGCTATGAAATATAGATAACAACCTACTCCCTGTCCGGTCGAGTCCACCTGCGAAATTTCATGAAAATCAGTCAAGTGGTTTCGGAGGAGTACGGTAACAAAGCCTGCGAATTAGAATTTTATATATATAGATGTTAAACCACGAAATTTTTTTAAAAAAATAACGGTTAAAGATAGAAAAGTGAAAATTTA
The DNA here is from genome assembly GCF_917563875.1 of Diabrotica virgifera virgifera. Taxonomy (NCBI): domain Eukaryota; kingdom Metazoa; phylum Arthropoda; class Insecta; order Coleoptera; family Chrysomelidae; genus Diabrotica; species Diabrotica virgifera. The sequence continues at coordinate 220,375,680 of NC_065449.1, forward strand.
GGATTATATGTGTCTTTTGCTTGTGAATCATATACAATTAAGAAAAATCGGTTTGTCGAAAAATCAAAAAAAATATTAGGGGGGGCTAAGCCCCCTTATGACGTACGGCTATGAAATATAGATAACAACCTACTCCCTGTCCGGTCGAGTCCACCTGCCAAATTTCATGAAAATCGGTCAAGCGGTTTCGGAGGAGTACGGTAACAAAACCTGCGAATTATAATTTTATATATATAGATGTTAAACCACGAAATTTTTTTAAAAAAATAACGGTTAAAGATAGAAAAGTGAAAATTTAGGATTATATGTATCTTTTGCTTCTGAATCATATACAATTAAGAAAAATCGGTTTGTCGAAAAATAAAAAAAAATTTAGGGGGGGCAAAGCCCCCTTATAACGTACGGCTATGAAATATAGATAACAACCTACTCCCTGTCCGGTCGAGTCCACCTGCCCAATTTCATGAAAATCGGTCAAGCGGTTACGGAGGAGTACGGTAACAAAGCCTGCGAATTAGAATTTTATATATATAGATGTTAAACCACGAAATTTTTTAAAAAAAATAACGGTTAAAGATAGAAAAGTGAAAATTTAGGATTATATGTATCTTTTGCTTGTGAATCATATACAATTAAGAAAAATCAGTTTGTCGAAAAATAAAAAAAAATATTAGGGGGGGCTAAGCCCTCTTATGACGTACGGCTATGAAATATAGATAACAACCTACTCCCTGTCCGGTCGAGTCCACCTGCCAAATTTCATGAAAATCGGTCAAGCGGTTTCGGAGGAGTACGGTAACAAAGCCTGCGAATTAGAATTTTATATATATAGATGTTAAACCACGAAATTTTTTTAAAAAAATAACGGTTAAAGATAGAAAAGTGAAAATTTAGGATTATATGTATCTTTTGCTTGTGAATCATATACAATTAAAAAAAATCGGTTTGTCGAAAAATAAAAAAAAATTTTAAGGGGGGCAAAGCCCCCTTATAACGTACGGCTATGAAATATAGATAACAACCTACTCCCTGTCCGGTCCAGTCCACCTGCCAAATTTCATGAAAATCCGTCAAGTGGTTTCGGAGGAGTACGGTAACAAAGCCTGCGAATTAGAATTTTATATATATAGATGTTAAACCACGAAATTTTTTTAAAAAAATAACGGTTAAAGATAGAAAAGTGAAAATTTAGGATTATATGTATCTTTTGCTTGTGAATCATATACAATTAAGAAAAATCGGTTTGTCGAAAAATAAAAAAAAATTTTAGGGGGGGCAAAGCCCCCTTATAACGTACGGCTATGAAATATAGATAACAACCTACTCCCTGTCCGGTCGAGTCCACCTGCCAAATTTCATGAAAATCGGTCAAGTAGTTTCGGAGGAGTTTGGCAACAAAGCCTGCGAAAGAGAATTTTATATATATAGATGTTAAACCACGAAATTTTTTTAAAAAAATAACGGTTAAAGATAGAAAAGTGAAAATTTAGGATTATATGTATCTTTTGCTTCTGAATCATATACAATTAAGAAAAATCGGTTTGTCGAAAAATAAAAAAAAATTTAGGGGGGCAAAGCCCCCTTATAACGTACGGCTATGAAATATAGATAACAACCTACTCCATGTTCGGTCGAGTCCACCTGCCAAATTTCATGAAAATCGGTCAAGTCGTTTCGGAGGAGTTTGGCAACAAAGCCTGCGAAAGAGAATTTTATATATATAGATGTTAAACCACGAAATTTTTTTAAAAAAATAACGGTTAAAGATAGAAAAGTGAAAATTTAGGATTGTATGTATCTTTTGCTTCTGAATCATATATAATTAAGAAAAATCAGTTTGTCGAAAAATAAAAAAAAATATTAGGGGGGGCAAAGCCCCCTTATGACGTACGTCTATGAAATATAGATAACAACCTACTCCATGTTCGGTCGAGTCCACCTGCGAAATTTCATGAAAATCGGTCAAGTGGTTTCGGAGGAGTTTGGCAACAAAGCCTGCGAAAGAGAATTTTATATATATAGATGTTAAACTACGAAATTTTTTAAAAAAAATAACGGTTAAAGATAGAAAAGTGAAAATTTAGGATTGTATGTATCTTTTGCTTCTGAATCATATATAATTAAGAAAAATCAGTTTGTCGAAAAATAAAAAAAAATATTAGGGGGGGGCAAAGCCCCCTTATGACGTACGTCTATGAAATATAGATAACAACCTACTCCATGTTCGGTCGAGACCACCTGCGAAATTTCATGAAAATCGGTCAAGTCGTTTCGGAGGAGTTTGGCAACAAAGCCTGCGAAAGAGAATTTTATATATATAGATGTTAAACCACGAAATTTTTTTAAAAAAATAACGGTTAAAGATAGAAAAGTGAAAATTTAGGATTGTATGTATCTTTTGCTTCTGAATCATATATAATTAAGAAAAATCAGTTTGTCGAAAAATAAAAAAAAATATTAGGGGGGGCAAAGCCCCCTTATGACGTACGTCTATGAAATATAGATAACAACCTACTCCATGTTCGGTCGAGTCCACCTGCGAAATTTCATGAAAATCGGTCAAGTGGTTTCGGAGGAGTTTGGCAACAAAGCCTGCGAAAGAGAATTTTATATATATAGATGTTAAACTACGAAATTTTTTTAAAAAAATAACGGTTAAAGATAGAAAAGTGAAAATTTAGGATTGTATGTATCTTTTGCTTCTGAATCATATACAATTAAGAAAAATCAGTTTGTCGAAAAATAAAAAAAAATATTAGGGGGGGGCAAAGCCCCCTTATGACGTACGTCTATGAAATATAGATAACAACCTACTCCATGTTCGGTCGAGACCACCTGCGAAATTTCATGAAAATCGGTCAAGTCGTTTCGGAGGAGTTTGGCAACAAAGCCTGCGAAAGAGAATTTTATATATATAGATGTTAAACCACGAAATTTTTTTAAAAAAATAACGGTTAAAGATAGAAAAGTGAAAATTTAGGATTGTATGTATCTTTTGCTTCTGAATCATATATAATTAAGAAAAATCAGTTTGTCGAAAAATAAAAAAAAATATTAGGGGGGGCAAAGCCCCCTTATGACGTACGTCTATGAAATATAGATAACAACCTACTCCATGTTCGGTCGAGTCCACCTGCGAAATTTCATGAAAATCGGTCAAGTGGTTTCGGAGGAGTTTGGCAACAAAGCCTGCGAAAGAGAATTTTATATATATAGATGTTAAACTACGAAATTTTTTTAAAAAAATAACGGTTAAAGATAGAAAAGTGAAAATTTAGGATTGTATGTATCTTTTGCTTCTGAATCATATATAATTAAGAAAAATCAGTTTGTCGAAAAATAAAAAAAAATATTAGGGGGGGCAAAGCCCCCTTATGACGTACGTCTATGAAATATAGATAACAACCTACTCCATGTTCGGTCGAGACCACCTGCGAAATTTCATGAAAATCGGTCAAGTCGTTTCGGAGGAGTTTGGCAACAAAGCCTGCGAAAGAGAATTTTATATATATAGACTAGATGACCCGGTGAACTTCGTTGCACCTTAGATAGTGTGTCATAATTAGATAATGTGTCATAATTTTACTCAAATCAACTGCTCGAAAATGAATTGCTCGACATAACAATTGATTGAAATACAAATTCCTCGAATTAAAAATAAAATTATATGTCTAAATATTTATTCACAATAATGCAAAATTTGTAGGTATATAAGAAAAGGTACATTTAATAGGACAATTATATGATATTCGGAAATTAGAAAAAAATTAGACGGAAAGGTACATTTAATAGGACAAATTATGTGAAATTCATATTTTGTTCAATTTGAGTTCAAAAGTTAAACTGTTGCACTTTTCTTTTATAAAATTTCCCGCTCGTTCTTCTTCTGTGCTCAGAATTTTTCTACTGCTTACGGTTCGCTATTTCGGAAACGGACGGCGCTAGAGACAAAAAAAATAGTACCATTATGTTCGAAATTCAGTAGGGAGTATGCGCTAACACAGACGGAACGGCGTACGTCGACTGAACCCCCGCTAAAATGTCGAAAGCGACGCATCCCTTACTATACTTTGATGCAGTGACACACACCAGCCGCTCTAAAAATTTTCGTTGCAGCGGCGTTACCGCGACCCATCCTAGAAACCATATCTCGCCCTAATGTCGCCAATCGGTTTTACGACTTCGACGGCATATCATAAATGCGTGTATCGTGGTATAACACAGACGTTTGAGCTGTTTTCTAGCGAATTTTGTTGTGAGTGTTGCCAAAGCTTGTTTAATGATGGAAATTACAGACTTGAACTATATTTTGCCTTGAATTTTTTACTCCCATATCAAATTATTTTTATATGGGACTCATTTTATTTTTAATTTTTTATCTTATAGCTTAAAGAGCAACTTAATTAGGTACAATATTTCTATCTGGAAAAAAGTAATCTACTAAAAATAATTTTTTTTTCAAATTTTACACAATACAGTTTATACTAATAACTTATATATAATTTTATTTGATGTCTAGGTATGTAAAATAGTTCTCCAGTTCTCTAGTTCTCCACTATATCCTATTTTTCGCCTTTCCTTTCCAGTGTGTAATTTTCATCGATACTATTATATTCCTGAAACTTTTTTGCAGTCCTAGTCTACCTCGTCCCTAGTCCCAACTGGTCTTCTTAGCAGTACCATCTTTGGCATTCTTTACTTATCCATCCCCTCAAAATGACCTGCCCATCTGATTCTTTATGACTTTGTTTATCTTGTTATACTTGGTTCCTTGTAATGCATCCTTAATTCTTGATTGCTGCTTCTATGCCAGCCGTCTTCCGTATCTGTATTATTTTCCCTGAAAATAGCTCTCAGTACGTTCCGTTCTCAACTCTTTATCATTTCTCCTTCTGTTTAATTTAGCACCCATGTCTCACATCCGGCAGGTGACTGTTGCTCTTATTACGGTTTTGTATATTCTGGTTTTCGTCTTTCTCGATAAGTACTGTGCCTTTAATTCGAATAATTTTTTTGTTAATAATAATTTGTGAAACATCACTATTTCCCAATAAATTGGGTATAATAGAGGGGCATCAATTTAACACCTGTATTTGCTCAGTGGCGTACCATTGAATGGACAGCCTCTTAGCGTTATAAATAGTTTTTCTTAGGTGATATGCTTTCCCTCATAATGGTGTTATTTCTTGAAAACGGCTCTTTTATACTTACTAATAACTCCTGAAAATATTTTTTAGACATTCTTGTAAAATTAAAAAACTTTTCTGGGCCTTTATTATATTAATTTCGTTATATAATGTGTAACAAAATTCCTTATAATTTCGTTCCTTTATGAAGGAATGTATCCAATATCTGTGTTTCTTTTTTTCTTTAATATAAGATAAAATAAACTTGCATTTATTACAAAAGACAAATCGTCGTAACTATCAGATATCGTATCGTCACGTATCGTACAGCAGCCAACACGCGACTAAATTTGGCAACTACAAACCTCCACCAAAAGCATCCGCCAAAATTTCGATTATTCCAGATTTGCGCCTCCGCCAAAATTTGATTGTTATACCAGAGATCTGGTCCTTCGGCAAAATTTTAAAATATTTTTTGTACATTAAAAATAGTAATCGTAAAGTTAAAAACTTTATATTTTCGCGGATTTTAGTACAATTTTCGCTCATTCGTTTCGTGTGCTTAGTGCTGTCTCTAGTGCTCTCGTGTTATCCTACGGCCTCGTTTTGCTATCTCGGAAACTAATTGAGATAGAGAGACGATTTATACGCCGTTTTTTTCGCAATTAAGCAAGGAGCCCACCTGCCAAATTTCATGAAAATCGGTCAAGTGGTTTCGGAGGAGTTTGGCAACAAAGCATGCAAAAGAGAATTTTATATATATAGATGTTAAACCACGAAATTTTTTTAAAAAAATAACGGTTAAAGATAGAAAAGTGAAAATTTAGGATTGTATGTATCTTTTGCTTCTGAATCATATAGAATTAAGAAAAATCGCTTTGTCGAAAAATAAAAAAAAATTATTAGGGGGGCAGAGCCCCCTTTAGACGTACGGCTATGAAATATAGATAACAACCTACTCCATGTTCGGTCGAGTGTACCTGCCAAATTTCATGAAAATCGGTCAAGTGGTTTCGGAGGAGTTTGGCAACAAAGCATGCAAAAGAGAATTTTATATATATAGATGTTAAACCACGAAATTTTTTTAAAAAAATAACGGTTAAAGATAGAAAAGTGAAAATTTAGGATTGTATGTATCTTTTGCTTCTGAATCATATAGAAATAAGAAAAATCGGTTTGTCGAAAAATAGAAAAAAAATTATTAGGGGGGCAGAGCCCCCTTTAGACGTACGGCTATGAAATATAGATAACAACCTACTCCCTGTCCGGTCGAGTCCACCTGCGAAATTTCATGAAAATCAGTCAAGTGGTTTCGGAGGAGTACGGTAACAAAGCCTGCGAATTAGAATTTTATATATATAGATGTTAAACCACGAAATTTTTTTAAAAAAATAACGGTTAAAGATAGAAAAGTGAAAATTTAGGATTATATGTGTCTTTTGCTTGTGAATCATATACAATTAAGAAAAATCGGTTTGTCGAAAAATCAAAAAAAATATTAGGGGGGGCTAAGCCCCCTTATGACGTACGGCTATGAAATATAGATAACAACCTACTCCCTGTCCGGTCGAGTCCACCTGCCAAATTTCATGAAAATCGGTCAAGCGGTTTCGGAGGAGTACGGTAACAAAACCTGCGAATTATAATTTTATATATATAGATGTTAAACCACGAAATTTTTTTAAAAAAATAACGGTTAAAGATAGAAAAGTGAAAATTTAGGATTATATGTATCTTTTGCTTCTGAATCATATACAATTAAGAAAAATCGGTTTGTCGAAAAATAAAAAAAAATTTAGGGGGGGCAAAGCCCCCTTATAACGTACGGCTATGAAATATAGATAACAACCTACTCCCTGTCCGGTCGAGTCCACCTGCCCAATTTCATGAAAATCGGTCAAGCGGTTACGGAGGAGTACGGTAACAAAGCCTGCGAATTAGAATTTTATATATATAGATGTTAAACCACGAAATTTTTTAAAAAAAATAACGGTTAAAGATAGAAAAGTGAAAATTTAGGATTATATGTATCTTTTGCTTGTGAATCATATACAATTAAGAAAAATCAGTTTGTCGAAAAATAAAAAAAAATATTAGGGGGGGCTAAGCCCTCTTATGACGTACGGCTATGAAATATAGATAACAACCTACTCCCTGTCCGGTCGAGTCCACCTGCCAAATTTCATGAAAATCGGTCAAGTAGTTTCGGAGGAGTTTGGCAACAAAGCCTGCGAAAGAGAATTTTATATATATAGATGTTAAACCACGAAATTTTTTTAAAAAAATAACGGTTAAAGATAGAAAAGTGAAAATTTAGGATTATATGTATCTTTTGCTTCTGAATCATATACAATTAAGAAAAATCGGTTTGTCGAAAAATAAAAAAAAATTTAGGGGGGCAAAGCCCCCTTATAACGTACGGCTATGAAATATAGATAACAACCTACTCCATGTTCGGTCGAGTCCACCTGCCAAATTTCATGAAAATCGGTCAAGTCGTTTCGGAGGAGTTTGGCAACAAAGCCTGCGAAAGAGAATTTTATATATATAGATGTTAAACCACGAAATTTTTTTAAAAAAATAACGGTTAAAGATAGAAAAGTGAAAATTTAGGATTGTATGTATCTTTTGCTTCTGAATCATATATAATTAAGAAAAATCAGTTTGTCGAAAAATAAAAAAAAATATTAGGGGGGGCAAAGCCCCCTTATGACGTACGTCTATGAAATATAGATAACAACCTACTCCATGTTCGGTCGAGTCCACCTGCGAAATTTCATGAAAATCGGTCAAGTGGTTTCGGAGGAGTTTGGCAACAAAGCCTGCGAAAGAGAATTTTATATATATAGATGTTAAACTACGAAATTTTTTAAAAAAAATAACGGTTAAAGATAGAAAAGTGAAAATTTAGGATTGTATGTATCTTTTGCTTCTGAATCATATATAATTAAGAAAAATCAGTTTGTCGAAAAATAAAAAAAAATATTAGGGGGGGGCAAAGCCCCCTTATGACGTACGTCTATGAAATATAGATAACAACCTACTCCATGTTCGGTCGAGACCACCTGCGAAATTTCATGAAAATCGGTCAAGTCGTTTCGGAGGAGTTTGGCAACAAAGCCTGCGAAAGAGAATTTTATATATATAGATGTTAAACCACGAAATTTTTTTAAAAAAATAACGGTTAAAGATAGAAAAGTGAAAATTTAGGATTGTATGTATCTTTTGCTTCTGAATCATATATAATTAAGAAAAATCAGTTTGTCGAAAAATAAAAAAAAATATTAGGGGGGGCAAAGCCCCCTTATGACGTACGTCTATGAAATATAGATAACAACCTACTCCATGTTCGGTCGAGTCCACCTGCGAAATTTCATGAAAATCGGTCAAGTGGTTTCGGAGGAGTTTGGCAACAAAGCCTGCGAAAGAGAATTTTATATATATAGATGTTAAACTACGAAATTTTTTTAAAAAAATAACGGTTAAAGATAGAAAAGTGAAAATTTAGGATTGTATGTATCTTTTGCTTCTGAATCATATACAATTAAGAAAAATCAGTTTGTCGAAAAATAAAAAAAAATATTAGGGGGGGGCAAAGCCCCCTTATGACGTACGTCTATGAAATATAGATAACAACCTACTCCATGTTCGGTCGAGACCACCTGCGAAATTTCATGAAAATCGGTCAAGTCGTTTCGGAGGAGTTTGGCAACAAAGCCTGCGAAAGAGAATTTTATATATATAGATGTTAAACCACGAAATTTTTTTAAAAAAATAACGGTTAAAGATAGAAAAGTGAAAATTTAGGATTGTATGTATCTTTTGCTTCTGAATCATATATAATTAAGAAAAATCAGTTTGTCGAAAAATAAAAAAAAATATTAGGGGGGGCAAAGCCCCCTTATGACGTACGTCTATGAAATATAGATAACAACCTACTCCATGTTCGGTCGAGTCCACCTGCGAAATTTCATGAAAATCGGTCAAGTGGTTTCGGAGGAGTTTGGCAACAAAGCCTGCGAAAGAGAATTTTATATATATAGATGTTAAACTACGAAATTTTTTTAAAAAAATAACGGTTAAAGATAGAAAAGTGAAAATTTAGGATTGTATGTATCTTTTGCTTCTGAATCATATATAATTAAGAAAAATCAGTTTGTCGAAAAATAAAAAAAAATATTAGGGGGGGCAAAGCCCCCTTATGACGTACGTCTATGAAATATAGATAACAACCTACTCCATGTTCGGTCGAGACCACCTGCGAAATTTCATGAAAATCGGTCAAGTCGTTTCGGAGGAGTTTGGCAACAAAGCCTGCGAAAGAGAATTTTATATATATAGACTAGATGACCCGGTGAACTTCGTTGCACCTTAGATAGTGTGTCATAATTAGATAATGTGTCATAATTTTACTCAAATCAACTGCTCGAAAATGAATTGCTCGACATAACAATTGATTGAAATACAAATTCCTCGAATTAAAAATAAAATTATATGTCTAAATATTTATTCACAATAATGCAAAATTTGTAGGTATATAAGAAAAGGTACATTTAATAGGACAATTATATGATATTCGGAAATTAGAAAAAAATTAGACGGAAAGGTACATTTAATAGGACAAATTATGTGAAATTCATATTTTGTTCAATTTGAGTTCAAAAGTTAAACTGTTGCACTTTTCTTTTATAAAATTTCCCGCTCGTTCTTCTTCTGTGCTCAGAATTTTTCTACTGCTTACGGTTCGCTATTTCGGAAACGGACGGCGCTAGAGACAAAAAAAATAGTACCATTATGTTCGAAATTCAGTAGGGAGTATGCGCTAACACAGACGGAACGGCGTACGTCGACTGAACCCCCGCTAAAATGTCGAAAGCGACGCATCCCTTACTATACTTTGATGCAGTGACACACACCAGCCGCTCTAAAAATTTTCGTTGCAGCGGCGTTACCGCGACCCATCCTAGAAACCATATCTCGCCCTAATGTCGCCAATCGGTTTTACGACTTCGACGGCATATCATAAATGCGTGTATCGTGGTATAACACAGACGTTTGAGCTGTTTTCTAGCGAATTTTGTTGTGAGTGTTGCCAAAGCTTGTTTAATGATGGAAATTACAGACTTGAACTATATTTTGCCTTGAATTTTTTACTCCCATATCAAATTATTTTTATATGGGACTCATTTTATTTTTAATTTTTTATCTTATAGCTTAAAGAGCAACTTAATTAGGTACAATATTTCTATCTGGAAAAAAGTAATCTACTAAAAATAATTTTTTTTTCAAATTTTACACAATACAGTTTATACTAATAACTTATATATAATTTTATTTGATGTCTAGGTATGTAAAATAGTTCTCCAGTTCTCTAGTTCTCCACTATATCCTATTTTTCGCCTTTCCTTTCCAGTGTGTAATTTTCATCGATACTATTATATTCCTGAAACTTTTTTGCAGTCCTAGTCTACCTCGTCCCTAGTCCCAACTGGTCTTCTTAGCAGTACCATCTTTGGCATTCTTTACTTATCCATCCCCTCAAAATGACCTGCCCATCTGATTCTTTATGACTTTGTTTATCTTGTTATACTTGGTTCCTTGTAATGCATCCTTAATTCTTGATTGCTGCTTCTATGCCAGCCGTCTTCCGTATCTGTATTATTTTCCCTGAAAATAGCTCTCAGTACGTTCCGTTCTCAACTCTTTATCATTTCTCCTTCTGTTTAATTTAGCACCCATGTCTCACATCCGGCAGGTGACTGTTGCTCTTATTACGGTTTTGTATATTCTGGTTTTCGTCTTTCTCGATAAGTACTGTGCCTTTAATTCGAATAATTTTTTTGTTAATAATAATTTGTGAAACATCACTATTTCCCAATAAATTGGGTATAATAGAGGGGCATCAATTTAACACCTGTATTTGCTCAGTGGCGTACCATTGAATGGACAGCCTCTTAGCGTTATAAATAGTTTTTCTTAGGTGATATGCTTTCCCTCATAATGGTGTTATTTCTTGAAAACGGCTCTTTTATACTTACTAATAACTCCTGAAAATATTTTTTAGACATTCTTGTAAAATTAAAAAACTTTTCTGGGCCTTTATTATATTAATTTCGTTATATAATGTGTAACAAAATTCCTTATAATTTCGTTCCTTTATGAAGGAATGTATCCAATATCTGTGTTTCTTTTTTTCTTTAATATAAGATAAAATAAACTTGCATTTATTACAAAAGACAAATCGTCGTAACTATCAGATATCGTATCGTCACGTATCGTACAGCAGCCAACACGCGACTAAATTTGGCAACTACAAACCTCCACCAAAAGCATCCGCCAAAATTTCGATTATTCCAGATTTGCGCCTCCGCCAAAATTTGATTGTTATACCAGAGATCTGGTCCTTCGGCAAAATTTTAAAATATTTTTTGTACATTAAAAATAGTAATCGTAAAGTTAAAAACTTTATATTTTCGCGGATTTTAGTACAATTTTCGCTCATTCGTTTCGTGTGCTTAGTGCTGTCTCTAGTGCTCTCGTGTTATCCTACGGCCTCGTTTTGCTATCTCGGAAACTAATTGAGATAGAGAGACGATTTATACGCCGTTTTTTTCGCAATTAAGCAAGGAGCCCACCTGCCAAATTTCATGAAAATCGGTCAAGTGGTTTCGGAGGAGTTTGGCAACAAAGCCTGCGAAAGAGAATTTTATATATATAGATGTTAAACCACGAAATTTTTTTAAAAAAATAACGGTTAAAGATAGAAAAGTGAAAATTTAGGATTGTATGTATCTTTTGCTTCTGAATCATATAGAATTAAGAAAAATCGGTTTGTCGAAAAATAAAAAAAATTATTAGGGGGGGCAAAGCCCCCTTATGACGTACGGCTATGAAATATAGATAACAACCTACTCCCTGTCCGGTCGAGTCCACCTGCGAAATTTCATGAAAATCGGTCAAGTGGTTTCGGAGGAGTTTGGCAACAAAGCCTGCGAAAGAGAATTTTATATATATAGATGTTAAACCACGAAATTTTTTTAAAAAAATAACGGTTAAAGATAGAAAAGTGAAAATTTAGGATTGTATGTATCTTTTGCTTCTGAATCATATAGAATTAAGAAAAATCGGTTTGTCGAAAAATAAAAAAAATTATTAGGGGGGGCAAAGCCCCCTTATGACGTACGGCTATGAAATATAGATAACAACCTACTCCCTGTCCGGTCGAGTCCACCTGCCAAATTTCATGAAAATCGGTCAAGCGGTTTCGGAGGAGTACGGTAACAAAACCTGCGAATTAGAATTTTATATATATAGATGTTAAACCACGAAATTTTTTAAAAAAAATAACGGTTAAAGATAGAAAAGTGAAAATGTAGGATTATATGTATCTTTTGCTTGTGAATCATACACAATTAAGAAAAATCGGTTTGTCGAAAAATAAAAAAAATTTTTAGGGGGGGGCAAAGCCCCCTTATAACGTACGGCTATGAAATATAGATAACAACCTACTCCCTGTCCGGTCGAGTCCACCTGCCAAATTTCATGAAAATCGGTCAAGCGGTTTCGGAGGAGTACGGTAACAAAGCCTGCGAATTAGAATTTTATACATATAGATGTTAAACCACGAAATTTTTTTAAAAAAATAACGGTTAAAGATAGAAAAGTGAAAATTTAGGATTATATGTATCTTTTGCTTGTGAATCATATATAATTAAGAAAAATCGGTTTGTCGAAAAATAAAAAAAATTTTTAGGGGGGGGCAAAGCCCCCTTATAACGTACGGCTATGAAATATAGATAACAACCTACTCCCTGTCCGGTCGAGTCCACCTGCCAAATTTCATGAAAATCGGTCAAGCGGTTTCGGAGGAGTACGGTAACAAATCCTGCGAATTAGAATTTTATATATTTAGATGTTAAACAACGAAATTTTTTTAAAAAAATAACGGTTAAAGATAGAAAAGTGAAAATGTAGGATTATATGTATCTTTTGCTTGTGAATCATATACAATTAAGAAAAATCGGTTTGTCGAAAAATAAAAAAAAATTTTAGGGTGGGGCAAAGCCCCCTTATAACGTACGGCTATGAAATATAGATAACAACCTACTCCCTGTCCGGTCGAGTCCACCTACCAAATTTCATGAAAATCGGTCAAGCGGTTTCGGAGGAGTACGGTAACAAAGCCTGCGAATTAGAATTTTATATATATAGATGTTAAACCACGAAATTTTTTTAAAAAAATAACGGTTAAAGATAGAAAAGTGAAAATTTAGGATTATATGTATCTCTTGCTTGTGAATCATATACAATTAAGAAAAATCGGTTTGTCGAAAAATAAAAAAAAATTTTTAGGGGGAGGCAAAGCCCCCTTATAACGTACGGCTATGAAATATAGATAACAACCTACTCCCTGTCCGGTCGAGTCCACCTGCCAAATTTCATGAAAATCGGTCAAGCGGTTTCGGAGGAGTACGGTAACAAAACCTGCGAATTAGAATTTTATATATATAGATGTTAAACCACGAAATTTTTTTAAAAAAATAACGGTTAAAGATAGAAAAGTGAAAATGTAGGATTATATGTATCTTTTGCTTGTGAATCATATACAATTAAGAAAAATCGGTTTGTCGAAAAATAAAAAAAATTTTTAGGGGGGGGCAAAGCCCCCTTATAACGTACGGCTATGAAATATAGATAACAACCTACTCCCTGTCCGGTCGAGTCCACCTGCCAAATTTCATGAAAATCGGTCAAGCGGTTTCGGAGGAGTACGGTAACAAAACCTGCGAATTAGAATTTTATATATATAGATGTTAAACCACGAAATTTTTTAAAAAAAATAACGGTTAAAGATAGAAAAGTGAAAATGTAGGATTATATGTATCTTTTGCTTGTGAATCATACACAATTAAGAAAAATCGGTTTGTCGAAAAATAAAAAAAATTATTAGGGGGGGCAAAGCCCCCTTATGACGTACGGCTATGAAATATAGATAACAACCTACTCCCTGTCCGGTCGAGTCCACCTGCGAAATTTCATGAAAATCGGTCAAGTGGTTTCGGAGGAGTTTGGCAACAAAGCCTGCGAAAGAGAATTTTATATATATAGATGTTAAACCACGAAATTTTTTTAAAAAAATAACGGTTAAAGATAGAAAAGTGAAAATTTAGGATTGTATGTATCTTTTGCTTCTGAATCATATAGAATTAAGAAAAATCGGTTTGTCGAAAAATAAAAAAAATTATTAGGGGGGGCAAAGCCCCCTTATGACGTACGGCTATGAAATATAGATAACAACCTACTCCCTGTCCGGTCGAGTCCACCTGCGAAATTTCATGAAAATCGGTCAAGCGGTTTCGGAGGAGTACGGTAACAAAGCCTGCGAATTAGAATTTTATATATATAGATGTTAAACCACGAAATTTTTTAAAAAAAATAACGGTTAAAGATAGAAAAGTGAAAATGTAGGATTATATGTATCTTTTGCTTGTGAATCATACACAATTAAGAAAAATCGGTTTGTCGAAAAATAAAAAAAATTTTTAGGGGGGGGCAAAGCCCCCTTATAACGTACGGCTATGAAATATAGATAACAACCTACTCCCTGTCCGGTCGAGTCCACCTGCCAAATTTCATGAAAATCGGTCAAGCGGTTTCGGAGGAGTACGGTAACAAAGCCTGCGAATTAGAATTTTATACATATAGATGTTAAACCACGAAATTTTTTTAAAAAAATAACGGTTAAAGATAGAAAAGTGAAAATTTAGGATTATATGTATCTTTTGCTTGTGAATCATATATAATTAAGAAAAATCGGTTTGTCGAAAAATAAAAAAAATTTTTAGGGGGGGGCAAAGCCCCCTTATAACGTACGGCTATGAAATATAGATAACAACCTACTCCCTGTCCGGTCGAGTCCACCTGCCAAATTTCATGAAAATCGGTCAAGCGGTTTCGGAGGAGTACGGTAACAAATCCTGCGAATTAGAATTTTATATATTTAGATGTTAAACAACGAAATTTTTTTAAAAAAATAACGGTTAAAGATAGAAAAGTGAAAATGTAGGATTATATGTATCTTTTGCTTGTGAATCATATACAATTAAGAAAAATCGGTTTGTCGAAAAATAAAAAAAAATTTTAGGGTGGGGCAAAGCCCCCTTATAACGTACGGCTATGAAATATAGATAACAACCTACTCCCTGTCCGGTCGAGTCCACCTACCAAATTTCATGAAAATCGGTCAAGCGGTTTCGGAGGAGTACGGTAACAAAGCCTGCGAATTAGAATTTTATATATATAGATGTTAAACCACGAAATTTTTTTAAAAAAATAACGGTTAAAGATAGAAAAGTGAAAATTTAGGATTATATGTATCTCTTGCTTGTGAATCATATACAATTAAGAAAAATCGGTTTGTCGAAAAATAAAAAAAAATTTTTAGGGGGAGGCAAAGCCCCCTTATAACGTACGGCTATGAAATATAGATAACAACCTACTCCCTGTCCGGTCGAGTCCACCTGCCAAATTTCATGAAAATCGGTCAAGCGGTTTCGGAGGAGTACGGTAACAAAACCTGCGAATTAGAATTTTATATATATAGATGTTAAACCACGAAATTTTTTTAAAAAAATAACGGTTAAAGATAGAAAAGTGAAAATGTAGGATTATATGTATCTTTTGCTTGTGAATCATATACAATTAAGAAAAATCGGTTTGTCGAAAAATAAAAAAAATTTTTAGGGGGGGGCAAAGCCCCCTTATCACGTACGGCTATGAAATATAGATAACAACCTACTCCCTGTCCGGTCGAGTCCACCTGCCAAATTTCATGAAAATCGGTCAAGCGGTTTCGGAGGAGTACGGTAACAAAACCTGCGAATTAGAATTTTATATATATAGATGTTAAACCACGAAATTTTTTAAAAAAAATAACGGTTAAAGATAGAAAAGTGAAAATGTAGGATTATATGTATCTTTTGCTTGTGAATCATACACAATTAAGAAAAATCGGTTTGTCGAAAAATAAAAAAAATTATTAGGGGGGGCAAAGCCCCCTTATGACGTACGGCTATGAAATATAGATAACAACCTACTCCCTGTCCGGTCGAGTCCACCTGCGAAATTTCATGAAAATCGGTCAAGTGGTTTCGGAGGAGTTTGGCAACAAAGCCTGCGAAAGAGAATTTTATATATATAGATGTTAAACCACGAAATTTTTTTAAAAAAATAACGGTTAAAGATAGAAAAGTGAAAATTTAGGATTGTATGTATCTTTTGCTTCTGAATCATATAGAATTAAGAAAAATCGGTTTGTCGAAAAATAAAAAAAATTATTAGGGGGGGCAAAGCCCCCTTATGACGTACGGCTATGAAATATAGATAACAACCTACTCCCTGTCCGGTCGAGTCCACCTGCGAAATTTCATGAAAATCGGTCAAGTGGTTTCGGAGGAGTTTGGCAACAAAGCCTGCGAAAGAGAATTTTATATATATAGATGTTAAACCACGAAATTTTTTTAAAAAAATAACGGTTAAAGATAGAAAAGTGAAAATTTAGGATTGTATGTATCTTTTGCTTCTGAATCATATAGAATTAAGAAAAATCGGTTTGTCGAAAAATAAAAAAAATTATTAGGGGGGGCAAAGCCCCCTTATGACGTACGGCTATGAAATATAGATAACAACCTACTCCCTGTCCGGTCGAGTCCACCTGCGAAATTTCATGAAAATCGGTCAAGTGGTTTCGGAGGAGTTTGGCAACAAAGCCTGCGAAAGAGAATTTTATATATATAGATGTTAAACCACGAAATTTTTTTAAAAAAATAACGGTTAAAGATAAAAAAGTGAAAATTTAGGATTGTATGTATCTTTTGCTTCTGAATCATATAGAATTAAGAAAAATCGGTTTGTCGAAAAATAAAAAAAATTATTAGGGGGGGCAAAGCCCCCTTATGACGTACGGCTATGAAATATAGATAACAACCTACTCCCTGTCCGGTCGAGTCCACCTGCGAAATTTCATGAAAATCGGTCAAGTGGTTTCGGAGGAGTTTGGCAACAAAGCCTGCGAAAGAGAATTTTATATATATAGATGTTAAACCACGAAATTTTTTTAAAAAAATAACGGTTAAAGATAAAAAAGTGAAAATTTAGGATTGTATGTATCTTTTGCTTCTGAATCATATAGAATTAAGAAAAATCGGTTTGTCGAAAAATAAAAAAAATTATTAGGGGGGGCAAAGCCCCCTTATGACGTACGGCTATGAAATATAGATAACAACCTACTCCCTGTCCGGTCGAGTCCACCTGCGAAATTTCATGAAAATCGGTCAAGTGGTTTCGGAGGAGTTTGGCAACAAAGCCTGCGAAAGAGAATTTTATATATATAGATGTTAAACCACGAAATTTTTTTAAAAAAATAACGGTTAAAGATAGAAAAGTGAAAATTTAGGATTATATGTATCTTTTGCTTGTGAATCATATACAATTAAGAAAAATCGGTTTGTCGAAAAATAAAAAAAGTTTTAGGGTGGGGCAAAGCCCCCTTAGAACGTACGGCTATGAAATATAGATAACAACCTACTCCCTGTCCGGTCGAGTCCACTTGCCAAATTTCATGAAAATCGGTCAAGCGGTTTCGGAGGAGTACGGTAACAAAACCTGCGAATTAGAATTTTAGATATATACTAGATGACCCGGTGAACTTCGTTGCACCTTAGATAGTGGGTCATAATTAGATAATGTGTTATAATTTTGATTCTAGGTCAATAAGGAACTTGCATAAATTTGAAATTCCAAAAGAATGTTATAAATCGCAACATAAAATAATTTAAAACATGTATCAAAGATAAAAAGTTGTTTTTGTGTTCCGTTTGGCCCCTAAAAACAATTCTAAATTTAAATTATTGCAGCTAGCCTAAAACGTGTCGTGACGTCATAGGGTTGTGTGTCTAAATTCTGCACCAGCAAAGTAAACAAAATTGTATATAATTTTAATTTTATTTTAATTACTGACCCGACGAACTTCGTACCGGTGTTATTGTGAATTAAATAATGATATCTCAAAGTTCAATAAGTAAATTAACAGAAAATCTAAAAAATAATGTATGACAAAAATTTGCATCAATGTAATGCTTTTTTATAAACAATACTCTATTCTTGGTGCAAAATAAATACAGTGGAACCCCGATAAGTCGGCCTCCAATAACCCGGAAGTCCGGCTAACCCGGACCGATTTTCATCAAACAAACATTTCAACAATAAAAATGTTACTGTATGAGTTTTTTACCAAGAAATGAACAATACTGTATACCACTGTACGTAATTTAGATGTACCTACTGTGCTATGTATGTATTTCATGTTTTTGCAATTATAATGGAAGTTTATCTGTATGTAAGTATCAGTATTTTATTAATTTTTACCATATTCTCCGGCTTACTCGGATTTTCGATAAACCGGATCGGCCGCGGTCCTGATTAATCCGACTTATCGAGGTTCCACTGTAACGATGACGGTTTCCCTACGCGCAAAAATTTTCCGTGTGCCAAACCTGAAAACTCGTTACTTTTTAAACGAAGTTATTCTTGCAATTTTCAAACGGTAAGTCCGTTGGAATCATTAGTATAAGCGGAATCAAGACATCATTTTCTTTGTATATTTCCAAACCATCTCTCTTATCAATTAAAACACATATTCTTCTACTTTTAAGTCGGCAAAACAGTAATTTGCATTGAGACATATTAAAAATATAACATTTTATTGATATGACCAAACCATCTCTCAAATGAAATCAAATACGTCATACTCTTTCACTCATGAATTGAAACCCACATTAGCAGGGAGTATACCTGCCAAATTTCATGAAAATCGGTCAAGTGGTTTCGGAGGAGTTTGGCAACAAAGCCTGCGAAAGAGAATTTTATATATATAGATGTTAAACTACGAAATTTTTTTAAAAAAATAACGGTTAAAGATAGAAAAGTGAAAATTTAGGATTATATGTATCTTTTGCTTGTGAATCATATACAATTAAGAAAAATCGGTTTGTCGAAAAATAAAAAAAAATTTTAGGGGGGGGCAAAGCCCCCTTATAACGTACGGCTATGAAATATAGATAACAACCTACTCCCTGTCCGGTCGAGTCCACCTGCCAAATTTCATGAAAATCGGTCAAGTGGTTTCGGAGGAGTTTGGCAACAAAGCCTGCGAAAGAGAATTTTATATATATAGATGTTAAACTACGAAATTTTTTTAAAAAAATAACGGTTAAAGATAGAAAAGTGAAAATTTAGGATTATATGTATCTTTTGCTTGTGAATCATATACAATTAAGAAAAATCGGTTTGTCGAAAAATAAAAAAAAATTTTAGGGGGGGGCAAAGCCCCCTTATAACGTACGGCTATGAAATATAGATAACAACCTACTCCCTGTCCGGTCGAGTCCACCTGCCAAATTTCATGAAAATCGGTCAAGTGGTTTCGGAGGAGTTTGGCAACAAAGCCTGCGAAAGAGAATTTTATATATATAGATGTTAAACTACGAAATTTTTTTAAAAAAATAACGGTTAAAGATAGAAAAGTGAAAATTTAGGATTATATGTATCTTTTGCTTGTGAATCATATACAATTAAGAAAAATCGGTTTGTCGAAAAATAAAAAAAAAATTTAGGGGGGGGCAAAGCCCCCTTATAACGTACGGCTATGAAATATAGATAACAACCTACTCCCTGTCCGGTCGAGTCCACCTGCCAAATTTCATGAAAATCGGTCAAGTGGTTTCGGAGGAGTTTGGCAACAAAGCCTGCGAAAGAGAATTTTATATATATAGATGTTAAACTACGAAATTTTTTTAAAAAAATAACGGTTAAAGATAGAAAAGTGAAAATTTAGGATTATATGTATCTTTTGCTTGTGAATGATATACAATTAAGAAAAATCGGTTTGTCGAAAAATAAAAAAAAATTTTAGGGGGGGGCAAAGCCCCCTTATAACGTACGGCTATGAAATATAGATAACAACCTACTCCCTGTCCGGTCGAGTCCACCTGCCAAATTTCATGAAAATCGGTCAAGTGGTTTCGGAGGAGTTTGGCAACAAATCCTGCGAAAGAGAATTTTATATATATAGATGTTAAACTACGAAATTTTTTTAAAAAAATAACGGTTAAAGATAGAAAAGTGAAAATTTAGGATTATATGTATCTTTTGCTTGTGAATCATATACAATTAAGAAAAATCGGTTTGTCGAAAAATAAAAAAAAATTTTAGGGGGGGGCAAAGCCCCCTTATAACGTACGGCTATGAAATATAGATAACAACCTACTCCCTGTCCGGTCGAGTCCACCTGCCAAATTTCATGAAAATCGGTCAAGTGGTTTCGGAGGAGTTTGGCAACAAAGCCTGCGAAAGAGAATTTTATATATATAGATGTTAAACTACGAAATTTTTTTAAAAAAATAACGGTTAAAGATAGAAAAGTGAAAATTTAGGATTATATGTATCTTTTGCTTGTGAATCATATACAATTAAGAAAAATCGGTTTGTCGAAAAATAAAAAAAATTTTTAGGGGGGGGCAAAGCCCCCTTATAACGTACGGCTATGAAATATAGATAACAACCTACTCCCTGTCCGGTCGAGTCCACTTGCCAAATTTCATGAAAATCGGTCAAGTGGTTTCGGAGGAGTTTGGCAACAAAGCCTGCGAAAGAGAATTTTATATATATAGATGTTAAACTACGAAATTTTTTTAAAAAAATAACGGTTAAAGATAGAAAAGTGAAAATTTAGGATTATATGTATCTTTTGCTTGTGAATCATATACAATTAAGAAAAATCGGTTTGTCGAAAAATAAAAAAAAATTTTAGGGGGGGGCAAAGCCCCCTTATAACGTACGGCTATGAAATATAGATAACAACCTACTCCCTGTCCGGTCGAGTCCACCTGCCAAATTTCATGAAAATCGGTCAAGTGGTTTCGGAGGAGTTTGGCAACAAAGCCTGCGAAAGAGAATTTTATATATATAGATAGATATGTCATATATTATGTATCAGTTTTTATTTTGTGAAAACTGTCATTATAGATAGCAGTGCGTGAAGGGTTTAAGTGTGCGTGAAGTAACAATGTATTTTAAATGGGATTTACTTTTTCGCATACTTTCAATGGGTTTTTTGCCATACTTTCATAAATTCAAATATCCTAACTTTGGCGTTGTCATGGTGATGACAATATGAGCAATGACCTACAACAAAATTTTTGACAGTTTTGTGGTTTGAAAGTAGTTAGGATTTTTAAATGTCAAAGTTCTAAAAATTGTAGAATAGAAATCAATTCCAGTGACAAAGGGTTACAGTTTTTTTATTTGTTTATAGTAGATAAAATTAGATTAGATAAAATATTGTATGAAACTGTGCGTGAAGTATTTTTGAAAACTTACGCGATGTATAGCACTCGCTCCGTTGTCACTCGTGCTCTAAATATCGCGGGCGTTCGCAAAAAGATTACTTCACGAACTGTTTCATAAATAACTATTATCTGACTGAGTTATATTGATAACTCGAACATATAATATAAATTTCAGAGTAGATGAATTTAATATTGCCAATATTTATGAGTTTATAACAAAAACAAAATTTGTTTAATTTATTAATGATTCAATAAAATTGTGTTTTGACTAGGAAAGTTTTGGTGTAGTTCTGATATCTTTTACTATGTATGGATTTTGGCCTACTGAATCCGAATATGAGGTTTGCGGACAAAATTTTTTTCCGCTTTTTTACTCAAATCTCGAAAACTATTAACTTTTAGTAATAATAAAAATAAAAATAAAAATGTATACCATTTTTATTCATTCAGTTGCGGTGCGAAACCAAAACTGTCTTAATTTTTACTCAGATCAGAGAGTGCAGCCAGCACGCTTATCGACGATTTCACCTCTTGTTAGAGGTTCATCAGAGACTGCATAGGCTGCTTTTCTCTGGCCAGGTAAAAATCTTCGACATATCCATCTCCCACCGCAACTGACGAGATGGTAGTAGGTGCCTAGCGGCATCTGCTAAATAAAAGACTAAGTTTTTCAACCTAATAAAAATATTTGTAAATTAAATATTTTTAAAAGATTTTTAATTGAAAAACTTTATTGGCCCATTTCCTGGTGACAACCTCCAAGGCTTCTACAATATGCAAGCACATGGATGCTGCAGTGAAGACTAAGGGGAAGGAATTCTACACTATGCAATTCACAACCCCCGTCTGCAGCGTGGTAAAGTTCCAGCGGAGAATGGACCTAGTTACTCTATAGGAGTAATACTAATAAAAATAAAAATGTATACCATTTTTATTCATTCAGTTGCGGTGCGAAACCAAAACTGTCTTAATTTTTACTCAGATCAGAGAGTGCAGCCAGCACTCTTATCGACGATTTCACCTCTTTTTAGAGGTTCATCAGAGACTGCATAGGCTGCTTTTCTCTGGCCCAGGTAAAAATCTTCGACATATCCATCTCCCACAGCAACTGACGAGATGGTAGTAGGTGCCTAGCGGCATCTGCTAAATAAAAGACTAAGTTTTTCAACCTAATAAAAATATTTGTAAATTAAATATTTTTAAAAGATTTTTAATTGAAAAACTTTATTGGCCCATTTCCTGGTGACAACCTCCAAGGCTTCTTCAATATGGATGCTGCAGTGAAGACTAAGGGGAAGGAATTCTACACTATGCAATTCACAACCCCCGTCTGCAGCGTGGTAAAGTTCCAGCGGAAAATGGACCTAGTTACTCTATAGGAGTAATACTAATAAAAATAAAAATGTATACCATTTTTATTCATTCAGTTGCGGTGCGAAACCAAAACTGTCTTAATTTTTACTCAGATCAGAGACTATTTAGCAGATGCCGCTAGGCACCTACTACCATCTCGTCAGTTGCGGTGGGAGATGGATATGTCGAAGATTTTTACCTGGGCCAGAGAAAAGCAGCCTATGCAGTCTCTGATGAACCTCTAAAAAGAGGTGAAATCGTCGATAAGAGTGCTGGCTGCACTCTCTGATCTGAGTAAAAATTAAGACAGTTTTGGTTTCGCACCGCAACTGAATGAATAAAAATGGTATACATTTTTATTTTTATTAGTATTACTCCTATAGAGTAACTAGGTCCATTTTCCGCTGGAACTTTACCACGCTGCAAACGGGGGTTGTGAATTGCATAGTGTAGAATTCCTTCCCCTTAGTCTTCACTGCAGCATCCATGTGCTTGCATATTGTAGAAGCCTTGGAGGTTGTCACCAGGAAATGGGCCAATAAAGTTTTTCCATTAAAAATCTTTTAAAAATATTTAATTTACAAATATTTTTATTAGGTTGAAAAACTTAGTCTTTTATTAACTTTTAGTAAATGGACTGTTAACAGAAATTAAAGTTCTTAAAATTATCTACAAATATCACCATTTACTTTTTTTTTCAGACGAGCTGTCCGGTCTAAATTGCAAGTTGAAAATTGCCAATTTTTAACAGTCTCGGCATAACCCACTTTTTACATTCCAAAATTTTAGTTTATATTAGAATGCTGTCATTTGATAAATTTCTCCTAGTTTTCTGTACAAATAATAAATGTTAGTTCATAGGTACGGTATGTCTCTTGTGACAGCTTCCATGAGTCCATTCCGTCTTAAGAGGCCGGGAATATCTCTGCTTTTCCCTTAGAGCCACAGGAGATCAGGCACAGATGGATTCACAGTTTGAGTTGGTGTGAACATTTCCTTCGGATCTGTTATCTTGATTTCTGATAAACCTTAAGGTTTTGTCCTTTTAAAATTAATTAGTTGAACAGCTCCCTGACTTCCATAAACCCCAGGTGCGGGTTTTTTTTATCCGAGGAATGGATTGCTTAGGAGCTACTGCAGGTTTTGGTGCAATACAAGAAATGCCACATATGACGTGAAAAGTGTGGTATTCGTCGATTGTATGTACGTTAAAGTCAGCGTTATCGTACACCTGCTATGTAAAGCACGGCAGGTCAGTTTTCTGCGGATCGCCTCCGAACGCTGACACTTCCAGGCGAACAGCTTCTGTATAGGATGAACAAAACCCCAAATAGGAAACTACATCAACCTATTTTCTTGAGCCGTGCTTTTTGTAGAGAAAACGGCCAACCTTGCAAAGAATGGTGAGACCAACTATCTGGGCCTTACTGCCGCTACAAGACTTTGAGCAAGCGCGTTGCTTATCTGAAAGTGTCAGCAATCGCAGGCAATCCGCAGAAAATTGACGAGCCATGCTTTACATGTACGAAAACGCTGATTTTAACCCTTTATATAACAGACCTTAATTTGCATGTTGGTCCCTCAATCCCAAAGATTTTTCATGCTTAGAGTCCCATTGCCTTATATATACGTCGCATATAAATAAACAAATAAATGAGCAAAGCAACATGTTTTTAATGAGTTTTTTTTAACCAACTTAAACGTTTTCTTTTCAAAAGTACTCATCCGAGAGCAAAACCAACTTGAAAAAATGTAACTAACTTAAAAAAAATAATGTAATGTAAATTAACATTAAAAGTTTTCTTTTGTGTGGTACTCCTCAAAACATAACACTACGCAAAGACCGACTGCCCATCTTGCACACTTTTCTGTGGCTACAAACGCTTCACTTTCTAGCCTAGCAGCTACCTATAAGCGTTGCCACCAGTGCTACAATATAGCATATATCTAAAATATGTGAACAAATATATACGGCAATGGGTCCGCCTGACCTGTCTTAGGTTCCAACATTTTGAAGCTTTGGGAAGAATAATCTAACATTTTTGGACATATTTTTACGGCATTGGGACACAATGTGTCTAAAATTTTATAAGCAATGCATATTTTCAGTTTTGCTAAATTCAGACCATAACACCTTGAACGTATACAGGGTGTCCCGAAAAATAGTGCGTTCCTTAAAGGTATAGGTAGAAGGCACCATGTAGAACAAAAAACTCATAACATTTTTTTCTAAATTCAACCGTTTGACCAAAAAACTATAAAACATTTTGGAAGGCAAATTCAAATCTGGCAACTCTGTGAAGTACAAAAATCTAAACGTAAATAGTCCCATGTTTAGTAAACAGATAATTTAGAAGAATCCTGTTTAGTATCAACGCCGAAAATGTTTTTGAATCATGTGATCATGAGTAATATTATGATATTATGTTGTTTATTTATGGCAGATCAATAAATGGAGAGGCATAATACCTACTAAAATTCTTTCAAAATGTTTTGCTGGAATTTCTTGTCGTATAAGTGAATGTTACCCTATGAATTCATGTGTTCGCAAAAGTGGTGGTTCAGTTAAAATATGTGTTTTCATCTTCGTTTAAAATTATGCCATATTTCAACTGCATTTTAAAAAAAAATTATAGTAAACAAAAATAGTAAGTATTAGGTTGGATTATTTTAAATACTGTAAGACACAAACGAGTTCTTATTCACCAGTGCGTAACATGTTGCCAGATTATTTAATTTTCTGAAGATTAAAATTCAGGTATATTGAAACCAATGTAATCTTTTTTTTGGAAACGGTTAACTTTAGAAAAAAATGGTATAGGACTTTTTTGTTCTAGATTGTGTATTCTATCCATACCTTAAAGGAACGCACTATTTTCCGGGACACCCTGTATATCTGGCGGCTGGGAATACAGACCCACTTTTTCAAAAACATATATATGCAGCGTTGGGACAGAAAGGGTTAACGTACATACAATCGACGGATACCACACTTTTTACGTCATGGGTGGCATTTCTTGTATTGCACCAAAACATGCAATAGCTCCTAGCCAATCCATTCCTCGGCTAAAAACTAAACCCGCACCTGAGGTTTATGGAAGTCAGAGAGCTGTTTAACTAATATATTTTAAAAGGACAAAACCCCAAGGTTTATCAGAAATCAAGATCCGAAGGGAATGCTCACACTAACTGAAATTGTAACTTTATCTGTGTCTGATCTTCTGTGGCTCTAAGGAAAAGCAAAGACATTCTCGGTATTTTGGGATGGAATGGATTCATGGAAGCTGTGAGAAGAGACATACCATATTCATATTATGAACAAACATTTATTATTTGTACAAAAAACTAGGACAAATTTATCAAATGACAGCATTCTAATAAAAACTAAAGTTTTGGAATGTAAAAAGTGGGTTTTGCCGAGACCGCTAAAAATTGGCAATTTTCAACTTGCACTTGAGACCGAACGGTTTGTCTAAAAAAAGTAAATAATGATGTTTGTAGATAATTTTAAGTACTTTAATTTTAGACCATTTGTTAACAGACCAAAAAAGCGGAAAAAAGCTGAAATCTTTCGCTTTTTTCGCGATTTTTTCAATTCTCCGGCAAGAAATTTTGTCCGCAAACCTCATATTCGAATTCAGCAGCCCAAAATCCATATATAATAAAAGAAATCAGAACTACCCCAAAACTTTCCCACTAGGGAGCTCGTAGAATACAAATTTACTGAATCATAATAAGTAAATTTAATGAAAAATTTGTCTTGGTAAAAAGTCTATTTATTTATAAAGCCCATAAAAGGGCTACTAATATTAAAACAAAACGTTTTTGCTCTGTAACAAGAGCATCATCAGTTTTTAAAACCTTTTAAAAATAGACTAAATGTCTTATATAAATGCATACATAATAAAATCCAAAGGATGGATATAATTGCTATTGATATGGCCTTAGGGCAACATATGACTCCCACACGTTGTACGTGGGTTGCTAGGTATTAATTAATTAGGTCATTACGTTGAAAAAGGTGAAAGACAACTGAGTTTTTCTCTATACATATCCGTAACAAATAAGCTGTTTCTATTAAATTTTTTCTACGATAGTAGTTGTACTGTTCAATGATTTGTCCTATTCTTTCATTTGTTACGTGCTATCATTTTGGATATATCTGCTATCTGCTCAAAAATTCATTTCCAGAACAAGAAGATTTTGTTTCGTAAGTTTAGAAGATTCTCTATGCTATATTTACCACTTGCTGGCCAGCGCATCTAATTTATCCTAAAAACTGGTAAATTGATCCTTATCCCCCCACGTATGGTGTTTTCTATCTTACTCGGCTCATAGAGACTTGCCATATTTTATGTGCCTATTCTCATGCCTAATTATATTCTTATGTTTTAATACCTACACCGGAGAGGGTAGAAGGTCTAAAGATTATATACAGTGTGTCAATTTTAAAACTTACAATGGCTATATCTCACGAACAAAAGTTGAAAACGAAAAATGCTTGAAACTGTTTCTAGGATAGCAAGGGGGAACCAAAATGACATGAAAGAGAACTCACCCCCATCAACCCCCTAGGCCCCACCCACCACAACCAAAAAAGTTTAAATTGCAAACCCCTACTTGTGATACATCATTGAAAAGGCTATAAAAAATGCTATCCAATGGTATAAATAATAATTATACAGGGTGAAGCAATAATTGTGAAACTTTGGCTTAAATGAAAAATTTAATGAGGTTTTGTTGAACTACAAATTTGATAAAAATGTCAATTAAGTAAATGTTCAAAGTGGATTCCGTTGTTTTGTAAACAATAATACAGTCTATTTTCAAATTCTGCACGAAATTTGACAAATGTTTTTCTAGTAATAGGGCGACATGCTTGAGTAATTATTTCTCGCAATTTCCCAAGTGACGCAAGTTAAGTTTTATAAACAAC
This sequence comes from Diabrotica virgifera virgifera, assembly GCF_917563875.1. NCBI lineage: Eukaryota > Metazoa > Arthropoda > Insecta > Coleoptera > Chrysomelidae > Diabrotica > Diabrotica virgifera. Next base: position 220,403,501 of record NC_065449.1, read on the forward strand.
TGATTTAAAACAAAAATGGCAAATTAAGTTTTAATTAACAAAAAAAAGTACGAGCGGACACTTACCATTTAAAATAATAGTCCGGGAGATAGCATTACAAATACAAACGTCATAGTAAGCCAGCTGATAATAACACCCTGTATAATTATTATTTATACCATTGGATAGTACTTTTTATAGTAGGATAGTATATTACTTTTTTCTATGGGGTTACCCTAAATCAGTTGTTTATAAAACTCAAGCTTCACTTGGGGAATTGCGAGAAAGAATTACTCAAGCATGTCGCCCTATTACTAGAACATTTGCTAAATTTTGTGCAGAATTTGAAAATAGGCTGTATTATGGTTTAACAAATAACGGAAGTCACATTAAATATTTACTTATTTGACATTTTTAATAAATTTGTAATTCAAGAAAACCTTATTAAATTTTTCATTTAAGCCAAAGTTTCACAATTATTGCTTCACCCTGTATAATTATTACTTATACCATTGAATAGCATTTTTTATAGCCTTTTCAATTATCTATCACAAGTAGGGGTTTGCAATTTAAACTTTTTTGGTTGTGATGGGTGGGGCCTAGGGGGTTGATGGGGGTGAGTTCTCTTTCATGTCATTTTAGTTCCCCCTTACTATCCTAGAAACGGTTTCAAGCATTTTTCGATATCAGTTTTTGTTCGTGAGATATAGCCATTGTAAGTTTTAAAATTGACACACTGTATATGTTTTTCTATTGTCACGGGGAATTCCCTGGATAACGGCCTTGGAAGCCCCGTGTGCTTGTCTTCTCATCTCAGATCTTTGTGCCTGAGGACCATGATAAGTATAAACTTTTCTTATCATAAGTCAGTGAAATTATGAATGAATTAAGTAATAATAATGGCGTGGTTTTACCTGTCCAGTTATGTTTGTGGTAGTCCAGTTTTAAGTCTATCCAGGATAATTTCCTCTGCGCCTTGATTTGGCGATAATGATGGCTGCTGCCCTTCATCAGACTTTTATTAATATTTAACAACAATAAGTATCACATCACCATGATAATAATAAAAAAATTGCGTTATTCCTGGATTATGAGGAAAGTAAGAGATGATCGGACAAGCATTAGATGAAGCCTCTTGAATCAGCTGGAAAATCTTGAATTTGCTGTGGACATGCAAACAAAAATCGATAGGCTAATACAGTACTACAATATGATTGAACTCCAGATAAATACAGAGAAGATAAAAGTTTTAAAAAAACTATAACCCGCAAATAAATAAAATAAAAGTATAAGGTAAAGACATTGAAGAAGTAGAGAAAGTCACTTATTTGAGATACATCATGAAAATAAAAGGAGGATGCACGAAAGACATACAAGCAAGAATAACGAAGTCACAATAATTCGCCAACAATGTGTTAAATAAAATTTGGCAAAGAAGTGAAATATCAGGAGCAACAAAAATTAATGTGTTCAATACCAGTTGCAAAAGTATATGATTCTATGGAGCAGAAACTTGGAAGCACGATGAAAGAGGCTACATTTTTTTGTAAATAGATCCTTAATAAAGACCCAAAAATCCTAAGAAAATCAGTATAGTAACAACAATTCAGAAAAAGAAATACAAATAATTTGGCTTTACGTTAATAAAAGATTCTAATAACACCACAAGACAAACACCCGAATATTAACCTGAGGGGACAAGAAAGAGGGGAAGACCAGATATTACCTGGAAGAAAATATTAAGAGGAAACAGTAGCGATCAACAGGTAGCGAAAACGCGTTCCAAGATTACGGCTGTAATTTTGAATATTTTTTCGAGATATTTGGCACACGTATTCGTAATATAATAAAGAATGGCGGTACAGAGCCCAATTTGAAAAATATATTAATATGTGAAGATTACTCTGTAATTAAATACAATTTTAAAAAACGAGCCTGTACCGCCATTAAGAAGAACAAAAAAATACACTTTATTCAAATAAACTTTTTTATTCGATGCCTAGATTTTGTGTCATTTTGGAACTGCTAAAATTTTTTATTTCATTAGTAGTTCCAAAATGACACAAAATCTAGGCATCGGATAAAAAAGTTTATTTGAAGAAAGTGTATTTTTTTGTTCTTCTTAATGGCAGTACAGGCTCATTTTTTTAATATTGTACTTAATTACAGAGTAATTTCCACATATTAATATATTTTTCAAATTCGCTGTTTTTGTGCAAACTCTGTACCGCCATTCTCTATTATATTACGAATACGTGTGCCAAATATCTCGACAAAATATTCAAAATTACAGCCGCAATCTTGGAACGCATTTTGGCTACCTGTTCTGCTTAATATCTCTGCTCAGATTGTCAATGATAATAATAAAAATTTGTAATAAGTAGTTATAAATAAAAATAGACTTTAATGCAGATAATACAGAACACAAAAAGTAAAAATAAGGGAATAATACAATCATATTTTCAAATTTAACAAGCACAAAACGCAGAAAAGAATACATTTTATTATGACGTGGTTATCAGTTTTCAAGATGTAGTCTAAGTTAAATATTATAACACAAAACTATCAGCTTAACGATAAAACCATTCGAAACCCATTTCGAAAATTCATTGTCATTAATCTCGTAGCTCATTACCATTTTTTATTAATTAATCACGAATATTGACGATATAAACAAAACGGATAATGTCACTCTCTTATCAATAAAACCATCTTTGAGCAACACATATAGCCACTTTATAACTTTCAAACATACATGATAATTCGAATATTTATGAATACTGCGATAAACCCGTCAAGAATGCCAGGTCTCTCAAATTAAACAAGCTTCTTAAAAAAAAAGACGATTTTTGGGTGTACCTGGTGCCACGGTAACGGGGATTTAACTTATCTTTGTCGATGTTGTGAGGCCGCTTCGGTATGAGAAATTTTCTGATATGGTCTCTTGCCTGATTTTTGTTCAAAAATGTTCCCTTTAAACAAATCAAAAGGGTTAGGCCTATTTCATACTTTACGACTTTGGTCGTCAGGACAAACGGTCGTACGACCGTTTGTCGTGCTCATCGGACTTTTACACTTTACGACAGTATTCATCTTATTGTCGTAGAAAGCACAGGGAGTAGAATGAATCGGGCAAAAAATTTGGCTTTATGGTTAATTTATCGCCGTAACAAAAAAAAAACAGAGACCTAATCGCCTATATTGGGTGCCTCCAATCAATGGAAGAAGAGAAGTAGGTTTATATCATACACTTTTTGGAGATTTAAGAAATGACCAAAATAATTTTTTTAATTATTTCCGCATGTCAGTGACATAGAGATTCCTCGCCATTTTCGAGCGTTTCGGATCTTTTGAGATCTTTTCTCGTTCCATGCATCTTTGCATATTGTCCACAGCCAGTCTTTCCCTTTCTCTCCTAAAGATTTGATCATTTCTGGTGGAATTTAATCCTCCCCTGGAGCCTGGAGCTTTACCTATCTTTAATTTTCTTATCGCTTCTACCAGTTCTTCTTTTGAAATCTCTCTTTATTGTTCCCCCATGTGATTTGTTTCTCTCAGCCGTTCTTGCTGCCTACTTCCAATTTTTTCTTCATACAAGTTATCAAAATACAAAACATTAAATTACATAAATGTTGTTTTTGTTCGTCCTGGTCACTTTTGGTAATCCCAGCTTATCAAATTAAATGCTTGCTTTAAGGATTCCCGTCCAGTAGCAATATATATTGTATAAAAATAGAGTCCTTTTCATAGGAATTTTTCAGTGCGTCACAAAGGATAGAAAAAAAGGTAAGTTCGTGAAAATACACATTTATATCATTTATTCTAACACGAAATTTTAGTTAAATTTGACAGTTGTCACATTTTATTTTCAATTTAGCATAATAACAAATCAAATGTGCTTATTCCATTTATAAAATGGTATTTTCTTTGATTTGTATAGTCTTATAAATTGTACAGATTATATATTATATTCGTAGATATATTATATAATTCATAAATATTTTTTTTCGATTATAGCGCCATCTATCGACAACTAGAATACATTATGTTATAAATGTCTGTAATCACAGACGTGCCTTTTTTCTGCCACATATAATTTAATGCGTTAGAAAAAAATAAAAAAACTGTGACGCACTGAAAGATGCCCATGAGAAAGATTACCTATTTTGTTAATAAATACAATTTAATTACTGAACAATTATTATTATTGTTATAAGGCTCAATTTTCATCTTTCAATATTTAAAAGATCCGTCTAAAAAACTGATTTTATTTTATTTAATATACCGATTATATTAATATCTCTATACATATTTAAATAATCATTAATAAAACACGAATATATATCTACGTTTATATCTTTAAATTATTAACAACAAATTTTAGATATTCTCGATGAAACATTTATGATTTAATTTTTATAATAGGGTACATTGATAATAATACATTTTACAATAGGGTCTATTCCTCGGCACTTTGACAAAGTCCTCACAAAGTCTATTGAAATTTTTGTCGTCACAATAAAATAATACCAACCAGATGCTTACTTATGTATTGTATCTGTGTAGGTAAAAATTCCTCATCTATATTATTTACCGTTATGTACGTGCCACTGGATTCACTGGCACTACACGACTCTCTGTCGTTAAGTATGGAAGCATTAATTTATGCCCGTGGTTCACTGATAGCACGGCACGACACAACCGTCGTCCATTGCAGTGACATTGGACGACAGCCGAAGAGCAACGGCACGACAGTTAGTCGTGGTCGTCCTGTGTGAAAGGCTCCGTATATTGCTGTATTGGACTAATGGAATGTACGACAAACTGTCGTTACGATCGTTTGTCGTGACGACCGAAGTCGTAAAGTATGAAATAGGCCTTACGGGCGAAATTTTTGGTCATCCGATATGTCTTCAACCGGTTGGTGAGTTGCCTTTGTCTATTTTGACCACACGGTGCTCTCCCATTCTGCTTATTATGTACTTATTCGATTATTTTTTCTTTTTATTTAGTGCCCATTCGTGTACATACAGTACGTTACATTTTCTTCTAATGTCTTCACTCCTCTTTCGATATCTAAGCGTATTTCTTGTAATTCTTCACACTACTCTGATCTCTGCTTATTTCAGTAGTTTGTGTGTTGTGGCTCTGTCGGGTCTTATTTCTGATGCATATAATATTTACTCTTATACTAACCACAAATTCTTCACTTCATTTTTATTTATTCCGGTTTTTTATAGCGTTCTCCGCCTTCCGGTTCGTAGTTTCCAGCTTCGTTGGTCGTTACATTCGCCAGGATTTGAAGGCTCCTTTCCGAAGGTTGTCCATTTTAAAATTTGTTTCGGCAGCCTGTCGTCGTCCATATACAATGCAAGTAGGCGTCGTCCCAGGGATCTACTAAGTTGCCATGTTTCGCATCCATAGAGCACTATACTTTTAAAGATGGAGTTAAAGATGACATGTTTTCTTTGATTTTATAGTTCTTTTGACCATAGCATCAGGTTTAGGTATCCGATGACACTTTTTCCTTTCACGATCCTTTGCTTTATTTTTTTTAGGTGGGCCCACTCTTGTTGATTGTTGTTAACACGTCGTTTTCGCCATTATTAAGGCATCTTGTTAGTCTCTTTGCTTTTTGTGCTTGATCTTTCAATTATTTGTCCAGGTCTCAATAGCTGGAATGTGTAATTCCAAAGTGTTTTATTTCCATTACTTGTTCAACACTGACGTCATCAATTTCCATTTTTCATCTGATTAGTTCTTTCTTCTTCTTTAAATACCATGTCCTTTCAGAACGTTGGTTATCATCATAGCTATCATTTACTGCCACCCTAAATAGCATGATTGTATCAACACCATACCAAACTCGCCAGTTCTTCAACCATGAAGGTTTTCTTTGTTCTGGACTGCGTTTGCTTGCTGTTTTCCCTTGCATAGTATTTTGTAGCAACCTATATTTGGGACCTCTTATTACATGACTGTCCGGAATATTCCAGCTTTCTCTTCTTAATGCCTTTAATAATCTCAGTAGTCTTGCTAAGATATTCTAGTAGTGTGGAGTTTCGAATCTTCTCCACCCAAGGAACTTTTAATATTCTTCTATAGCACCACATTTCAAAAGCCTCAAGGCGATTTAGATCGACTTTGTTCACAGTCCAAGACTCGATACCATAAACTAAGACCGAGAACACGTAGCAGTGAAGTAGGCGGATTCTCAATGCCAATTTTAGCTCTCTGTTACATAACACCTTGGACATCCTTCTAAAAGCGGCTCTGGCCTGCTCTATACAGCTCTACACAGCTCTATATAGCTCTATATACTCTCTTAAAGGTCATAATTATAATGTAAAAATAGCAGCGAAGTGGACGGTTCCTCAACGCCAATGTTAAATCTCTGTTAATCCTCAATGCCAATCAGTTCTTGGCTGATTACTATTGTTTTGGTCCTCTGAGATGAGATTGTTATATTAAATTGTTTTACTCTTATGAAAAGTCTGTACACTAGTCACTGCCGACTATCTTCATCTTGGGCTATCAATATTGCATCATCTGCATAAAAGTATTTTTACTTCTTTTTTTCCATTCTGTGTCCTCTTCCTTTGTTGACACTTTTGACGATTTTATCCATGACTAAATTGAAGAGCATAAGGCTCAATGGATCCTCCTGTCTTATTCCGCTACCTAGGTCTAAAGTTTCTGTAAGTTGTCCATCAACTTCTATTTTATTATTTTAATAGATGTTTCTATGATTATTTCATTCATAGGAGATTCTGACCAATAGAAAGCTACAGAAATGCAAATTAAGGCGATAATTTTTGATAATATCCCGTCGTTAAGTATATTACGTCAGATGCCCTTCGTTGCTACGAAAAAATACATTCAGTGACATTAATGACAATTAATGTTTTAAAAATTATAAAAGTGATGACTTTCAATCGTCAAATATTTATAAAAACTGTGTGTTTGATGGTACTAATTTGTACTTACATAAATAAATTACAATAAAATTTTGGTTTTGAACAGTTTTATTCATGAAATAATCGCAACAAATTGCACTCGAGCTCTGAAATTATATAGAATTTTTGCTCTCGTGACACTTTTACCTAATTTCACTCGCCTTCGGCTCGTGAAATTAAAACTGTCAAAGTGTCACTCGGGAAAAATTCAATAATTTCAGAGCTCTTGTGCAATTACTACTGATAATTCAGGGAACTTCTCTCTATCATAGAGAAGATGAATTTCATGTTTGAGTCTGATTCTGTCAAATGGTTTTTAAGTCAATCATATACATAAATGCCAGTCTATTATATTCTAGTGATCTCTCAGTAATTTGTTTTATGACAAATATCTGTACACGATCTGCCAGTACGCAAACCCTGTTTTTCATTTGCTAAATTTATCCTCTGATTCATTAGTGCTTGCAAAATTTTAGTTGTAAGATTTAGGGTGATATTCAACAAATATTAAATTTTAAATACCTAGATACTACTAGGGTAGCAGTATGTAAAAAATCAATAACAAAAAATATGAAATATACAAACAATTGTCAACCCAAAAAAATGCAAAAGTTCTCAGTACTCTTTGGAAATTAAATTAACAACTCTAACAAGTACGAAGTACGAGTAGTTTAAAAGTTAAAAAAAACTTCGACGTGCCTATAGACACTGCTGTTTTAACTACCAGGTTTTGATAAGTGTATAATGCCGAAATAATAACGAAATGCAGTAGCCAATTATGGACACGGAGATGCCAAAAATGTTGTCCCATCAATGTTAATGGTTGACAGCATGGCTGGACAAGGGAGTGCGACAGATAATTTTTAAGGGATTTTTAACTGCTTTTTGTAGAAGTATGTAGTAGCAGTAGACAATTAAAAGAGCTTAGGTCCGGTCGTAGATACTAAGGAACTGTATCAGTACTACAATTAATAATTACTTTCGTACTTTCGTACCAATGTATAATTTAATATAGCTAAATGTTTCTTATAAATATGTTTTTGCTTTAAATTAATTTTACTTGCTACTATAATTTTTATTCATAGTTGCAAAATTTTTTAAGGTATTATATTTAGGCTTATTAGTAATATATCGTGTTTATTAAATAACAAATTTTAACGGTTTGTTTTAATTTATTAAACGAAAACAATGCATCTTATCTTAATATGAACCACCACAATTTTGTCAACTCTACTACATTTCTGTTCTAAGTACTTATAATGAAACTTTACCTTAGGCACTAATAATTTATTATTTCTACGGCCGTTTAATAATATGCTCATTATTCGCTATTTTTGAATAGATAATAACAACCATTACTTTACCCGTTAGTAATGGTTCATTACTCACGGGCTGAAGTTACTCACGGGTCATTACTCACGGGTTGAAGTTAGATTTAAGTGGTGCATGGCACTTTTAATATACCTATCAGCAAATAAAATTACTCAAACTTGTTTATTTAATAATATAATCATTGTAATTGAAATTTAAACGTAAAAAATACATATACTAACCCATTGTTGCGGTTAAAAATCCTTTAAGACCTTTCGAATTTAATTGTTGATATACATTTGACATTTTAAGATTGACGTTATTAAAAGGTAAATTAACAATCGGTATTAATTCCGTACAAGGACTTGCGGATATGAAATTTATATAAATGAATTATGTTTTACTTACTGTTGATTGTACAATAGATTTTTTATTGACAGCACACGTTTTTTTTCATGTAATTGCCTTAAAATATGCCTTATTTTTATAAGCCACCTCCATCCTCCATTCCATGACACTAATAAATGACAATTGTTTGATTGTTTCATAAGCTCAAGAAGGGTAATTCTAACAGTGTTGCCATAGTTATATAAAATATGCTTTCTTATGAAAAATAAAATCTTTCGATTTTAAATATTGTTAGTAGTTGATTATATTTTTCTACTAATCCAAATAAAAAAGGTCGTAGAAAAAGTATAGTATTCTACTTGCATGTAATGGCTATTACTCACTCTGATGAATTACGACAATCGCCTACGGCTCGTGTCGCAAACTTTATCATCGTGAGTAATAGCCATTACATGCTCGTTGAAAAATATACTATTGACTACCTACTTTATTGTGTGGCTGAAGGTTCATTGTGTTAAAACGAAAAGATACTACTTAAATTGCGTTTAGCCTGCGCTCTAGATTTTGATTAACATAAAACAACATTTGGTAGCCCCTTTATTATTTTGCAGGAACCCAGAATATTTCTTGTAAATAATACAATTCATAACTTAACAAAAGTCCATTTTTTACATTTCCCTTGCGTCCAAATCTATACTTCCAGAAAATACTATTTCTGTTATTTCCTTTTTTAGTTACATTTCTTTAAATTTGTTTGTTGAATGTGTTGGCAAACCGTCCATGAGGGTTCTAGTAGACTCATACGTTAAGTCTGTTCTCATACATTAAGCCTCCTTCTTTCCTTCCGCCGTGCATTTTTCAATCTCCCTTATTTTCATTTGTTACAACTGATGTGCAAGTGATTACCAATACTTCTTAATTTCTAAACTAACACCATCTAAAATTGGCTAAATCCTTCTACTAGTTACACTGGCGCTCAACTAACATGTCTTTTAAAATGTTGTTACTTCTTCTTCTTCCTCTTCTGGTCCTTATCCATTTTGGATGTTGGAAATCATTGGCAATCATAACCTTGCTCGCTGGGGCTCGAAACAGTTCCGTTGAAGTTTTCTTAAATCCTGTTCTCAAATTCTGCAGTCATGATATTCTCCTTCTACCGGGTCCTCGCTTACCTTTGACTTTACCTTGCCATATGGACTGCAGCAGGGAGTAAACGGAGCTGATTTCTCATAACGTGTCCCAGATACTGCAGTTTTATGCGTTTGATGGTAAACACAATCTGCGGTTCCTTCTTCATTTTTCCTAAAGCTTCCTTGTTCCTGATCCTTGCTGTCCAGGATATTCTCAGCATTGTTCTGTAAATCCACAGCTCAAATTATTTAAGTTTCTTAATAGTGGTGTCTGTAAGCGTTCATGCCTCCGCTTCGTACAATAATATAGATAAAAAATAACATCTCAAATGTCTCATTTTTGTATCTAGGGATATGTTGAGGCTTTTGAAGATAGCGCTCATTTTGTTTAAAACCGTCGTTGCCTTTCCTATTGTTCTTCTTAAAGATCCCTCTCCTATCGGAGGTTTTATATCATAATGGCTATGGTCAGTTTGTTGGCTGCTGCTCTGAATAGTTGTAATGATCTACAGTTAAACTATTCTCTAAGGTTCCTTCTTCCTTGCATAATAATTCTCAGCGACTCATATTTTTCTCCTCTGGTAATGTGACCCAGATATTCCAGTTTTCTAGTTTTTATACTTTTCATAATTTCTACCTCTTTATTTAAACGTCGTAGCACTTCAACATTGGTAATCCTTTGAACCCACTGAATTTTCAATATTCTTTTGTGTTGTCTCTTCAATGTCCAAGCTTTCATTCCGTGTAGCAATATAGAAAATATGTGGCATCTTAGAGCCCTCAATCTGAGAGGCAACTGAAGGTCTTTGTTTGTAAGCAGTGTCTTCATTTTTATAAATGCTTGCCTTGCAGTTTCAATTCAGACTTTAAGTTCTTTGCTTTGGTCATTTTTGTCATCAACTCAGGTTCCCAGATATTTGTATGTCTTAACTTTTTCTATTTGGGTTTGCTCTATCATTAAACTTTCATTTCCATGTTCTGTTTTTGAGACAATCATAAATTTAGTTTTTTTCTTGTTTATTTTTAGTCCGTATCGAATGCAATAATCGTTAATTCTATTTAGCAATTCTTGTAGCGATTCCACGGTGTCTGCCATTATAACGGTGTCATAAACGAATCTTATGTTATTTGCTATTCTTCCGTTTATAAAGATTCCATCACTTATAGTCCAGAAAGCCACTGAGCATCCGCTAGGAAAAATATTCTGATTCGGATTTTTTGCACAACCTTACTCACAAAGGACTCCTTTTAACAAATTTGCATGTTGCCAGGACCAAAAGGTGGTCAAACATTTTTTAAACGTTTTTTTTGTTTTTTTCCTAAAATTATTTTTTTTGCATGTAAAAAAGTTTTTTAGGTTTTTTGGATCATTCCAAACAGAAAAGGTCTTTAGGGACTTTTCTCTAAAAATGATAGTTTTTGACATAAAAGCGATTCAAAATTGAAAAATTGCGAAATCGGCAATACAATATTCAAAACTCCTTTGTTTTTTAATTGCTAATCAAGCGTGCGCGACACTATTTTCCACCGACAGTATGGTGCAAATGAAAGGAATAAATTCGTTATTTCGTAAACCGGCGACTTTAAGGAAAAATCCCGAAACAGGTCGATTTTTATTTTAAGTTATGCTATTGTGGCATATATGGTATACTAATGACGTCATCAATCTGGACGTGATGACGTAATCGATGATTTTTTTAAATGAGAATAGGGGTCGTGTGCTAGCTCATTTGAAAGGTTCTTCAATTCTCTATTCAGTAATATAAACATTTACATAATTATTTATACAGGGTGTCACACCCTGTATAAATAATTATGTAAATGTTTACATTACTGAATAGATAATTGAAAAACCTTTCCAATGAGCTACCATACGACCCCTATTCTCATTTTAAAAAATCATCGATTACGTCATCACGCCCAGACGGATGACGTCACTAGTATACCATATATGCCACAATATCATAACTTAAAAATAAAAATCGACCTGTTTCGGGATTTTTCCTTAAAGTCGCCGGTTTACGAAATAACGAATTTATTCCTTTCATTTGCACCATACTGTCGGTGGAAAATAGTGTCGCGCACGCTTGATTAGCAATTAAAAAACAAAGGAGTTTTGAATATTGTATTGCAAAAATCTTTTCGGAATTTTATCATCCGATGTTTAAAGAATATCCACCTACCTTGGCAACATTCAAATTTTCAGTTTTTCACATAGTTTTTGAGGGTTAAAAATGGCCAATTTCGCAATTTTTCAATTTTTAATCGCTTATATGTCAAAAACTATCATTTTTAGAGAAAAGTCACTAAAGACCTTTTCTGTTTGGAATGATACGAAAAACCTAAAAAAACTTATTTCCATGCAAAAAAAATAATTTAAGGAAAAAAAAACAAAAAAAAAACGTTTAAAAAATTTTTGACCACCTTTTGGTTCTGGCAACATGCAAATTTGTTAAAAGGAATCCTTTTTGAGTAAGATTGTGCAAAAAATCCGAATTAGAATATTTTCCTAGCGGATGCGCAGTGGCTTTTTGGACTATTAGCTCCGCTATCGTTTCCTGAAATATGGCTTCACTGTACAGGTTAAACAGTAGAGGCGACAGAACACAACCCTGTCTCACTCCTGTCTTTATATCTGAATATTCTCGGATTCTTGTTCTTGTATCTTTATATTGGCCTATTGATTCCAATACAGATTGATGATAATTCGTAAATCTCGCCTGTCTATATCTCTATTTTTCAATAATTCTATTAGTTTTCATGTCGGACCCTGTCGAACGCTTTTTCGAAGTCGATGAAACAGGAATAAATATCCAGGTTCATATCTAAGCATCTTTGAGAGAGGACATTAAACGCAAACCATGCCTCTCTTGTTCCAAGTCCTTTGCGGAACCCAAATTGAGTATCATCCATATCATATTCTAGCTTTCTGTATAATCTTCCATGAATCACCTTTAGAAAGATTTTGAGGTTATGGCTTATTACTGATATTGTCCTATAGTCCGAACAATCTTTGGCATATATTGTTTTTGGTATTGGTACAAAGGTGGACACCAACAATTCCTGAGGGATTTTTCCGCTTTTATATACTTCAATTAACAGATTCAGTAGTACTTGTAGAGTTTCATCGTCTAGACATTTCAGTAATTCCGCAGGTGTTTCGTCTGGACCTACAGTTTTTCCGTTTTTTGCGTTTCGTATTGCTTGTTCGATTTCCTCCATTATGATCTCTGGTCCCGTTTCGCTGTCGATTTCTTCCGGTTCTTGTCTATCATCCTCAAACATATCTGTTATGTATGTCTTCCACTTTTTTAATTTCTCTTTGAATTCTATAATAATTTTTCCATTTATGTCTTTAAGAAGGCCATCTTTCTTTTTTCGCTGTGTATTTGTGATTTCCTTTATTTTCTTGTGCATGTTAAAGCTATCATACTTTTTAGAATGTTCTTCTATTTCACTACATTGATTTGCCAGCCACGTGGATTTGGCCTCTTCCTATGCGGCACTTTATTTCCTGTACATTTTTCCACTGCTCATTTATGCTAGTTCCCAGGTAGCAATACTGTTTTACGCGCTCTATCTACGTTCCATTAATGTATGGAGGAGCCCCGTTTATATTCCCCGTTTATAATCATTTGTTTGATTCTTTGGGTATAAATGTTTAGTCCGTACTGTTGACTGTACTCGTCGATTCTGTCCATTAGCCTCTGAAGTCCCTCTAAACTATCTGCTATCACCATGGTGTCGTTGGCACATCTAATATTGTTGACTCTTTCTCCATTTAGAAGGATGCCTTCGTCTACTCGGTATAGAGCCTGGTTAAAAATTCTCTCTGAGTACTGTCATGATTTTAAATAGTTGTTATGATTTTTTAAGATACTCAAACCATAGAATAGTTAAAATAATAGATAATTTAGTAATTTTAGTAAAGCCCAAAGTATATGGATAATTTTTTATTATTGCCACTTTTGAGGGGTATCGTTGATTGGAAGGTTGAGAAGAATGAGAATTATAAAAAGAACTAAAGTTATGAGAGCACTTAGAAATAATTAAATCGTTATAAGATGGTTTTATTTAAGTGTATAAAGGTAGAATTACATAAGAAATCAAAATAGGTAATCCTATATCAAAGATGATATTTCAATGACATATAAATTAGAAATTAGTAACTAGAACATATAATAATTTGAATTTTGAGTTTTACCAGAGAATTACTTCTATTTGTATCATACAATAGCCTTATTTGTTCGTAAGAATCATCAAAAGGTTTCATTTTTCCAAAAGTCACTTCGAAAGGGACTTCGTTAAGGTGATACGTCTTGCATCACTTAGCTGCATGTGTAGATTTGTGAAATTATGTTGAAATAGACATCAATCTAAAATTTGAGAACAATAGTTAGTTCAATATTAATAGTATTAGTATAAATTTTAACAAAAAATGTGGAAAATAGTTCAATAGAATCATAGCTTTGACAAGTGTCGAAACTCTAGGTCAAATTAACGTATAAGAATGATATTTTGAGGAAATGGCTTATGCATATTCAATTGCTGATTTATTTTGTGTAAATTGAAAGTTATTTCAATACTTTGTATGTAGTAATTGTGTAAATATTTGAATTTTAATATGTGAGTGTAAGTGTTAAAGAAACTAAAAATGAAGTGTCGGACGTTGAAGTGAACCCTAATAGAACTTTAATAAGGGCACCTAGCAAGAAGGACATTATATCAAAATGAACTAGAAAGTTTAATCTATTCAAATCCCAGATTAGATTATACCCAAAGATTTGGATAGAATCACAATTTGGGTTCATATTTCCAAAATTTTCATCAAAATTATCATTTTGATGAAATGTCAAATTTATGGGAATTTTTTGATTGGTGAATTCAAATTTTCATAGCAAGGATTGTTATTAATAATTAATTTCCATTGGCTGTGAAGGGACGCCAAGCCAAAAAGAATCCATTTTGAAGAGACTTTTGCAGACCTTTGAACAGGCAACACCTTGTTATAAGTAGCTCCGCAAATTTTTGAGAAAAATGCGGTAAATCGTAAAAAATTTAAATTAAAAGACTTTTATTCTACTAACCTGTATAAATAATCTTCATGGTGAAGAAAAAATTTTCAAAAATGACCCTCAACTTTATAAGAAAAGTGAAAAAGTATTCTGATGCGGGTATCTACCATATTAAGAACATTGTTCCAGTGAAGGAGAAGGAGTTGGTTTCTTCTTGGATCCGAAGAGACTTCATAGCAGTTTGGTTTATCTTGATATTACATCGTGAAAGGTTGTACTGAACAGTTTATTTTTTTAATTGATCATGATCGAAAGTCAATGTTTTTCATTTTCTAGCTTTAGTATAACAAATTTTGAATATTCAAGATAATTTTGGGTTATCTTCGACTTAATATTTTTGTCAAATACTCTTAATTTTTTTTTATAGTTAAATTCATTGCATCGTATTTCTTTATTCAGACTTTCGAATAGATAACCTAAAATAAATAATTTAGCGTTAGATAGATCAGCAAATATTTCAAGTTGATATCATATTGATCTGATCTACATTATTGTATAATTACCTTGTATTTTTGATGTTGCATAACAAAGCCTTTATTTTTCAATATATTTCCAAATTTGTGTACAATATTCGACTTTTTTTTGTTATTTATCCACCATTTCATAGCTTTATTTTTGTGTCGTTTGTTTAGTTGATATTTCAGAAATCTTTTTCTCACACCTCCACAGATAGGAGATTTCATGCAGGTTTCACATTATAACTGAGCTAGTAAGGTAAGTGATTAATAGATGGCGCCGGGCAAAATCAATATTAAAATCAATTATTAAATCGACATTTTAAAATTAAAATAAACTAATATAAAATAAATACAAATCAGTAAATTTTAAATAAATAAAATAAATTAATATATAGAAATATATATAATAATTGGCTCAACCAACGTGGGACGATAAGATAAATAAAGGGCAAAATAGTCACATATTAAATAATCAATATTAAAATTTGAATCTGAGATATTATACAAAATGGCAGATGGACGTAGATCTGTTTCTAAGACGACACAGGAAGGAGAGGAACAGAAAGAAGAAAAATCCGACCTTGAAAGATTCATGGAATTAATATTGACAAAGATAGAAGAAAATAATAATAAAATAGAAAGAAAATCAATTCATTTAGATGAAAACAACAAGAAAATGGGAACTAAATTAGAGGGAAATAGTAAATCAATAGAACAAAAATTAGAAGGAAATAGTCGAAAAACAGAAGAAAATAATAAATCATTAGAGCAGAAATTAGTAGAAAATAGTCAAAAAGTAGAAGACAAGTTAGAAGAAAATAACAGAAAAGCAGAAGAAAATAGTCAGAGGCTGGAAAAGAAACTTGAAGAGAACATTAAAAGAATAGAAGAACAAATGGAACAGAGAATAAATAAGAGTATTGGAGAAGTGAAAATGTTGTACGGAGAGATCATGAGTAAACATGAAAATTTAGAAACTAAATTGACTGTTGAAAATCAAGTGAATGAAACACAAATACAACAGCATAAAGAAAGAATAAATATAGTAGAAGAAGATATAGAAAAGGAAGCAGAGTGGACGAACAGAAGATTCATCATGGTAGATGAAAATATAAATCAAATCAAGAAAGATCAGAAAACATCCAAGGAAAAGGAGGATCAATTGGAGAATAAATTTAAGTTTGAAGTAAAAGAAGTTAAACAAGAGATAGAAAAGATGGAGAAGAAGATTAGGAATACAACAAAAGGAACAATAGTCCATACTATAGAAACATCGGAGAACAGAATTTATTTTAATGGGGACTATAAATCTCAACATCCAGTACCATTTATTCGTATACTCACAACCAAATATTTGCAATACAATGACTTCGACGAATTTCGTGAAGTCATTAGAAATCAGCTGAAGGGTGAAGCGTTGATTTGGTATACGAATGTGGAGAATGAGATCCAAGATTTTGATGGTTTTAAAGTGAAGTTTTTGGAATTTTTCTGGGGACAGTCCAGACAACAAGTTGTGAGAGCAGAATTGTTTGGAGGAAGATATAACTCCAACTCTAGAACAAGCATGCATCTGTATGCTATGAGATTATATAGTGCTGCCCAGTATCTGGATGGAAAACTCACAGAGAAGGAACTGGTGAACCACATAATAGTCCATTTTGAAAGTCAGATAGAGAATATCAGACTAAATTTCCATTTTACCGACTTCAACATGCTCTGCAATTTTCTTATTGAAAAGGAAAAAGCTTTTCAAAGTTATAGAAGCAGAAATAATAATAATGGCAATTTTCAAAATTTTATTGATAGTAATAATTACAATGACAACAGATATGATAATAATAATAACAATAATAATAACAATAACTATAACAATCAAAACAGAAGTCAAAATAATAGATCAAATTATAATTATAATAATAATAGAAATAACAATGGACGTGGAGGTTATAATAATTATAACCAAAATAATAATAATAATAGGGGATATAATAATTACAGAGATAATAATTATAGAAATAATGGTGATAGAAATAACTCTAATGGTAATAATAATTTTTATAATAATGGTAATAATGGTGATAGCAGATGATCACCAAGACGAGATATGGGTAATTCGAGTTCGAATCAGCCTTCCAACCAAAATAGTAGAAATAGTGATAATAGGGCACAATTTAGTGTAAATAATGTAGTCATGGATGGTGAAATTGCTGATCAACCATCAACGTCATCAGGTGTTCAAATGGAGTCATTTGAACAGAATTTTGTAGATCGCACCTGCTAGGCAATATAGCAACCAAACTGTACGAGCATCATAGGGAATTTTTGGACATGGGAGCTAATGTTGTATCGAAAAAGTTCAGGGGATTAATTTTTTATTAAAGTTCAATTTTGTGGTAAATATTTTAAAGTTTTATTGGATACAGGGTCAGAGATTTCCTTAATTAGTCAAGATGTCATTAAAAATTTGAATTTAGAAGATTCATGTTTTAAAATTCCTAAGTAAAGGGCCGGTTGTTCGAACGCTAATCAAAAATGATAATTATCAAATATTTAATTACTGTCACAATTGTCAATGTCAACTTTCATTGGGTTGCTAAAAACATAATTATTGCTTACAATTATGAAATTAGTTAATCAATTATGTTAATAATTGTTATGTTAATTGATTAACTAATCTCATATTTATAATCAATTATGTTTTCAGCAACTCAACCAATGTTGACATTGACAGTTGTGACAGTAATTAAATATTTGATAGTGATCATTGTTGATTAGCGTTCGAACAACCGGCCCTAAGTTTAGTAGGTGCAAATAATTAAACGATTACACATGTTAATAAAAGTATTGTTGGTCATATTAAATTAATTAAAAAAGATTATATTCTACAACTGATTGTCATTGATAAGATGAAATATGATATTATGATTGGATCGGATATGTTAGACAAAATGGGTATGGTAATCAATTATGAGAAAGGTTTGGTACAAGTAGAGGAGGAGTATGTGAAATTTGAGGAAGAATTATGTCCAGAAAAGGGCAAGGAATTGATGAATATGAGGAGAATGTATATGGAGGATAATGAAATATTTAATGAATTAAGTCCAGAAAAGGGCAATGAATTGATAAATAATGATGATATTGATATTAATAATGTATTATATGAAGATGTTGATGATGAGGTGTGTAAAAGTAGCATGGATATAATGGAGGAGGAAGTAATATGTAAGAAAGAGTGGATAGGAGAAGTGAAGAAAATATTATTAAAGTATGAAGGACTCATAAATGAGGAAAATAGATTTGCTAGTGATTATGTTCACAAAATAGAAGTTAGAAATATCCAAGATTTTAGACCGAAAACATATCCGATACCATATAGATACCGAAGTGAGGTAAATAGAGAAGTAGAAAAGATGTTAGAAAATGGAATAATAGAAAAATGTAATTCAAGAATAATAAATCCAATTGTTGTAGTCAAAAAGAGCAGGGGAGAATTAAGACTTTGTCTAGATGCAAGAAATTTAAATAATCACACCATACCGCAATACGAAGCACCTGCTACAACGGAAACTATTTTCGGGAGAATAACGGGGGCAAAATATTATAGCAAAGTAGATTTGAGACATAGTTTTGGGTTAATTCCTTTAGCCCATGAATCCAGAGATTATACAGCTTTCATGATAGATGGTGTTCTGTACAGATTTTGTGTTGTGCCTTATGGTTTGCAAAGTTCATGTAGTGCTTTAGTTCGTGCTCTTCATAATATTTTAGATAAATATGATGATTTTATTCTTCATTATATAGACGATATCCTTATACTTTCAAAAGACGAATTTTCACACCTAAAACATATTGAAATATTATTAAGAGAATTAGATTTAGCGGGTCTTAAAATAAATATAAAGAAATGCCAATTTTTTCAAGATAGTGTTACATTTTTGGGATATAAAATAGATAATTTGGGAGTTTCAATGGATGAGGAGAGAGTAGAAAGAATAAAGGAGTACCCTACTCCTAAAAATATTAAAAATTTGCGTGGTTTTCTTGGTTTGATCAACTATTTTAAAAGGCTTGTGCCTGATTTGAGCCAAAAGATAGTTCCTTTAAATCATTTACTCAAGAAGGGAGTGAAATGGTATTTTTCATTATTTTAATTTGCGTTTGAAAATATTTTCTTAATATAAATGATTTGTATAAATATTACCAAGGATAGATTAAAGTTTATAGGATAAGTAATTTTTTTAAATAAATATAATTTATATAATAGTTAAAATTTTAAATGAAAAATTTAAATTTTACTTAAGAAAAATTATCAATTTTTCATTTAGGGCAATTGTCATGATTTTAAATAGTTGTTATGATTTTTTAAGATACTCAAACCATAGAATAGTTAAAATAATAGATAATTTAGTAATTTTAGTAAAGCCCAAAGTATATGGATAATTTTTTATTATTGCCACTTTTGAGGGGTATCGTTGATTGGAAGGTTGAGAAGAATGAGAATTATAAAAAGAACTAAAGTTATGAGAGCACTTAGAAATAATTAAATCGTTATAAGATGGTTTTATTTAAGTGTATAAAGGTAGAATTACATAAGAAATCAAAATAGGTAATCCTATATCAAAGATGATATTTCAATGACATATAAATTAGAAATTAGTAACTAGAACATATAATAATTTGAATTTTGAGTTTTACCAGAGAATTACTTCTATTTGTATCATACAATAGCCTTATTTGTTCGTAAGAATCATCAAAAGGTTTCATTTTTCCAAAAGTCACTTCGAAAGGGACTTCGTTAAGGTGATACGTCTTGCATCACTTAGCTGCATGTGTAGATTTGTGAAATTATGTTGAAATAGACATCAATCTAAAATTTGAGAACAATAGTTAGTTCAATATTAATAGTATTAGTATAAATTTTAACAAAAAATGTGGAAAATAGTTCAATAGAATCATAGCTTTGACAAGTGTCGAAACTCTAGGTCAAATTAACGTATAAGAATGATATTTTGAGGAAATGGCTTATGCATATTCAATTGCTGATTTATTTTGTGTAAATTGAAAGTTATTTCAATACTTTGTATGTAGTAATTGTGTAAATATTTGAATTTTAATATGTGAGTGTAAGTGTTAAAGAAACTAAAAATGAAGTGTCGGACGTTGAAGTGAACCCTAATAGAACTTTAATAAGGGCACCTAGCAAGAAGGACATTATATCAAAATGAACTAGAAAGTTTAATCTATTCAAATCCCAGATTAGATTATACCCAAAGATTTGGATAGAATCACAATTTGGGTTCATATTTCCAAAATTTTCATCAAAATTATCATTTTGATGAAATGTCAAATTTATGGGAATTTTTTGATTGGTGAATTCAAATTTTCATAGCAAGGATTGTTATTAATAATTAATTTCCATTGACTGTGAAGGGACGCCAAGCCAAAAAGAATCCATTTTGAAGAGACTTTTGCAGACCTTTGAACAGGCAACACCTTGTTATAAGTAGCTCCGCAAATTTTTGAGAAAAATGCGGTAAATCGTAAAAAATTTAAATTAAAAGACTTTTATTCTACTAACCTGTATAAATAATCTTCATGGTGAAGAAAAAATTTTCAAAAATGACCCTCAACTTTATAAGAAAAGTGAAAAAGTATTCTGATGTGGGTATCTACCATATTTAGAACATTGTTCCAGTGAAGGAGAAGGAGTTGGTTTCTTCTTGGATCCGAAGAGACTTCATAGCAGTTTGGTTTATCTTCATATTACATCGTGAAAGGTTGTACTGAACAGTTTATTTTTTTAATTGATCATGATCGAAAGTCAATGTTTTTCATTTTCTAGCTTTAGTATAACAAATTTTGAATATTCAAGATAATTTTGGGTTATTTTCGACTTAATATTTTTGTCAAATACTCTTAATTTTTTTTTATAGTTAAATTCATTGCATCGTATTTCTTTATTCAGACTTTCGAATAGATAACCTAAAATAAATAATTTAGCGTTAGATAGATCAGCAAATATTTCAAGTTGATATCATATTGATCTGATCTACATTATTGTATAATTACCTTGTATTTTTGATGTTGCATAACAAAGCCTTTATTTTTCAACGTATTTCCAAATTTGTGTACAATTTTCGACAGTCTTTTGTTATTTATCCACCATTTCATAGCTTTATTTTTGTGTCGTTTGTTTAGTTGATATTTCAGAAATCTTTTTCTCACACCTCCACAGATAGAAGATTTCATGCAGGTTTCACATTATAACTGAGCTAGTAAGGTAAGTGATTAATAGATGGCGCCGGACAAAATCAATATTAAAATCAATTATTAAATCGATATTTTAAAATTAAAATAAACTAATATAAAATAAATACAAATCAGTATATATTTTAAAAAATATAATAAATAAAAATAAATAAATATAATTATATAATAATTCTTTAAATTAAATAATAAAATTAATAAAATAATAAAATTTAAAATGAATAAATTAATTAGTATTAAAGCCAATTAGAAATATATATAATAGTACATACTAAATATCAACGGCGATAGGATACATTCCTGTCCAACTGCACGTATTATTTTTATGTGATCTGTTATTTTTTTGTTATGATTCTTCTCCATTAATTTTCATATATGCGGTCTGATTCAAATAGAGTTCTGAAATTATTCTGAGGACTTTGTCATCCAAGTCTGCTTCGTTTAAAATGTTAATTATCTTTTGGTGTTAAACTCTGTCAAATGCCTTTTCATAGTCGAGGAAGCACGCGCATACGTCGCTGTTAACGTCCCTGAGTCTTTGAGTCAGGACCTGTACTCCGAAAAGTGCCTCTCTGGTACCCACTGCATTAATGAACCCGAACTGTCTGTCCGATATTTGTTCCTCGCACTTCTTATAAATTCTTCCATGAATGACTCTAGTTCTAGTAAGTTTGCTAAGTAATTCTAAGAAACAGTTTACACATATGGCTCATTAGGCTGATTGTTCGATATTCTTCGCACTTTTTTGTTCCCTGTCATTTAGGTATCGCTATGAATTCTGATTCTAGCCATTTATCAGAGATGATTTCTGTATTGCATATTTTATTGAAGACAGACATGATCCAGTTTATTCCTTCTTCCTCCAAGAGTTTTAAAAATTCAACTTCGATATTATCAGGTCCTACAGCTTTCTTGTTTTTCATCCGTTTTATTGCGTCTTCTACCTCGGATTTAAATATGTCCGGGCCCGTCATCCTCTCTGAAAATGGATGCCTGTAATCCGTTTTTTGACCTTGAACAAGTGTCTCCAAATATATTCTCCATTTATCCTTCATCTTTTGGATGTCAATGGTTAATTTTCCATTGGTTCCTTTTTTATAGTATTAAGAATTTTTTTTCAGTATTAAGAAAAAAGAAACTGCAAGAACAACAATCTATATACAACGAAAATTAAAATTACACATTTTTGAAAAGAATTCATATGTATATTATTGTATAATTTTTATGGGAAAATTTTAGAAAATAAATTTATATCAGAGACCACGAGATCATAGATTTTCATCGCCCTGTATATGACCAAAAATTGTAAATATGTATTATAATTTAGTTAGTAAACAGTGTTTTCGCGGTTTCGTTAAGGTGGTTTGTTAATGGGTCTCTGAACGGACTTAAACAATGGTGCGGGAAGATTAGAAAGTACATTTTATTTCACTTTGGAATCGACAATAGGACATTTGTAAATGATTCGTGGAAGGAGAGACAGTAAACAAATTTATTGAGTTTAGAATATAAGGCTTTTTGATAAGCATTTTAAAACAACGAAAGTAATTTGGTATCTCCTACAATTTTAACAAAACGGAAAAGTTGTATACAAAATAAATTGGTTCTTAAGAAATGAAAATATGGATGTAGTGGGTAGAGAGGATATTTGTGATTGGCGGTGAATGATGGATAGAAGGGATAAGAGTGTTGAGTCTGTAGTTTGAGGAGAGAAAAAATGGTCACTGTGTAATTAATATCTGGAGAGAACAGTCCAATTTTTGGAAAGTAAGAAGTCGATGTAAAGTGGTGAAGTTGGCCTTTTCGAGCAGAATCGTGTTGAAACGAAATCGTTGACCGAGTTGAGAAGTTAATTTTCCGTGTGTCCGAGGAGATTCCTGTTTTCTGTCTAGAACGAGTAGCCGGTGGATATCAATTTGCACAAGATATCGAGCATAGAGAAAATTGAGTAGAGAATTCGAGCGAGTCCTGTTTGTTTCTTTGTGAAGCAGTGAACGTGAAGGACCTTTCGCTACATCCTAGGAGCACGTGTGGGAGAATCGAGGACTACGTAATCCAGAAGAAGAAGTAAAGAAGAAACAAAAGGGTTAGTCAGAATTTTTGTGAACGGAGAGAGTTTGTTTTATATCCACACCATATTTGTTTATTTTTTGTATTGAACAATTCTATAGCATAATTTAGTCAGTCCAAAATTCAAAGAAGGAATAAGTAATCAATTGAAAAGGAGAAAAATAAATTTTAGTATTTGTTTGTAAGAATAATCTAACGAATAATTTAAATAAAATTTTTGTTAAAACAAAGGAGATATCAGAATTAAAGCTTAATTTATTAGATGAGAAATAGTTGCAACAGAATTAAATTTTAGTATAATTTTTAAATCTTATATTTATGGTAGATTGGATTTATATGACATCGAGTGTGTTTAATTTCCCTGTTTTGTCCCTGGATGAAGTAAGCAACTAGAGATATTAGAAGTCACAAACCGAAGGTAATGCATTAAAATTAAAATAGCCCTGAGAATAAATTTTTTTAGAAAATTTAATTCAATTTTGGTTTTGTTTTACATAAGTAATAATTAAACTAATTATTAAGTAATCAATCAAGATAAGAATTTGCTGATTCTCATATCAGAGAGAAATACAGAGCTTATCAATATACAGGGTGTTTCATTAATAATTGTCCATATAGTAACTGGAGAAACCTTAGCACAAAATACGAAGATTTAACCTAAAACACTTAAATAAAATGTGGTTTCTTACTGAGTTACAGGGAGTTTTATCTATAAATTTAAAAAGTATTTTTGCTCAGCATTTAAAAAGTATTCGGCGTATCCTTTTCATACTTGGCACAAAGTGCGACTACTAGACACCCTACTAAATTATGATAAACACACGTTTCTAGCTACTACCAGAGGCGTACGACAGGGGATGATGAATGGTTGACCCTTCTCAAATTCTACGCCACTGGTGGAATTACTATTTTAGTGCTATTTTTAGATTCTTCAATACTTTCTACGTAAATAATGTACTCTTTATTGGTAACGATAAAGTAATTAGTTTTCGAGATATTTGAAGTTAAATATGAAACGGCACAATTATTTTGATTAATTTAGTATATGATTCATATAATTAAAATTTAAAAATTATTTGTACCCAGTACTTTAAAACTATTTGGCGTATCCTTATCATACTTGGCAGAAAGTGTAGGTACTGTACACTCTACTAAATTAAGATAAATAAACGTTTCTAGCTACTACCAGGGGCGTACGACAGGGGATAGTGGCTGGTTGACACTTCCCAAATTCTACGCCACTGACGAAATTGCTATTTTAGTGTAATTTTTTGATTTTGCAATACTTTTTATGTAAATAATTTACTCTCCATTCGTAACGATAAAATGATTAGTTTTCGAGATATTTGAAATTAAGAATGAAGCGACACAATACATTAATCAAAATAACCGTGTCATTTTATTTTTAACTTCAAAGATCTCGAAAACTAATGACTTTATCGTTACGAATGAAGAGTATATTATTTTCATAGAAAGTATTGGAGAATCTAAAAATTGAACTAAAATAGCAATTTCGCCAGTGGCGTAGAATTTGAAAAAGGGTCAACCATTTACTTTCCCCCGTCGTACGCCTCTGGTAATAGCCAGAAAGGTTTGTTTAACATAATTTAGTAGCTTGTACAGTACCTATACTTCCTGGCAAGTATGAAAAGGATACGTCAAACAGTTTTAAAATGCTGAGCAAAAATCAGTTATAAATTTTTAGATAAAACACCCTGTAACTCAGTAAGGAACCACATTTTATTTAAGTGTTTTAGGTTAAATCTTCGTATTTTGTGCTAAGGATTCTCCAGTTACTATATGGACAATTATTAATGAAATACCCTGTATAAGTATTATTTTTGCCTAAATTAATAAGAATTTAAGCTACATGTAACACTTAACATTTTGCTTTTCTAATTCTTTGTTATACTGCATTTTCATTTTGTCGATTCTCTTAGTAATAGCAATATTTTTGTAAGTAAAAAGAGGCATTAAAAATTTCCTCTAGATACCAAATTAAAATTTTAACGTTTTCCTTGTTTGACCCTTTCTCTAGAGCTTTCTATCTAGACACGGGTCTTCTACTTAATTAGAACAAATATTATCCAACCTTGATTAAAATTTAATTGAAATTAGTAAAGTAAATTTATCAAGGGAAGGAGGTGAAAAGAACTAAGTGACATTTGGACGGATCATTTTCAGCGACCTAGATATCTTTTTTCCAATTAAAATATTCGGGAGAAATATTTTTAGGCTTGAAATCATTTTGGGCAATAATTGAATAATTTTTTTGATGGTGGAAATACCCTAAAATTAATTTTGTCTCACAAATTTTGAACCTGTTATATTATATTTCATATAAAAAAATGTTGATATGCAACTAACCTTTATGAAACTTATAAAAAAAATATAGGTTAGAACATTGCTGCATAGAAAAATAAAAGAATTCCATTAAAATGGAAGTTTTTAACATATTTACCGGAAGTTTGAGTCATATGATGCCAAAAAAACAGTAAATCTGCAGGACCAGTCGACGTACCAGGAGAGTTTATAGAGAGAGATATATAAAAATTTAAAACTTGGAATATACCACCAAAGTGGTGCTTATCATTTAGGACAATTCAAAAAAATCTCTAATATAAACAGCAGTTACGAGCTCCATGAGTAGAGTGTACTGAAAAATTAAGTTCACTCTACTCAGTAAATTAATATAAAAAACATAAAGGGTATCCCCCAATAAAATACTAATTCACGAAAAGGATGTCAAAGAAAGATGGAGAAAGTATTTTGACAGTTTATTAAATGAAGAATTTGACAGACAGCCTGTGGAGTTAACGGAGACAGTAACAGCAATGGTTACCAGAATAACAAACGAGGAAGTGGCTCAAGCGCTTCAAAAAATAAAGAAAGGAAAAGCAGTCGGACCATATGATGTTCCTGGGTAAGTATGGAGAGCATTGGGAGAGACAGGAATAAGTTGGCTAGCAGGTCTATTTAATAGAATTATGGAAGTTAATAGAATTAAAGGAGACATACAACAATGTACAAAGTACAAGGCTATAAAACTACTTAGCCACACCATGAAAATATGGGAGAGAGTAATTATTAATAGACGGATACGTGAAGAAACCGAAATATCCGATAATCAATTTGGCTTTATGCAGGGCCAGATCAACAACAGATGCAATTTTCATTGTAAGGCAACTGATGGAAAAATACAGGAATAAAGAGATCAACGCTCATATGGTATTCATTGATCTTGAGAAAGCATATGCTAGAGTTCCTCGAGAGATTCTGTGGTGGGCACTCCATAAGAAAGGAGTTTCTGGCGAATATGTAAAGATTGTGAGAGATATGTATGATGGAGTAACGACTAGTGTTAGGACAGATGTGGGAGAGGCTGATAAAAATCAAGTGAAAGTAGGATTGCGCCAAGGCTCGGTGCTTAGTCTTTATTTATTCACATTACTTTTGGACCAGATAACAGCGAAACTACAGGGTAGCATTCCTTGGTGTCTAATTTATGCTGATGATTTAGTGTTAATAAGAAATAGTGAAAGAGACTTAGAACGAAAACTGGAATAGTGGAGACAAGCTCTGGAGGAAAACGGTTTAAAACTTAGTAGGACAAAAAGAGAGTATTTGGAATGTTCATTTAAAGATGGAGTTACTACAAAATAAAATTGTATCTTTGGATGGTGAAATGCTTGTGAAAGGCAATAGTTTTAAGTACCTAGGATCGGTATTACAGATTAATGGAGAAATAGATGGAGATGCTTGCAGTAGAATTAGGGCTGGATATATCAAGTGGAAAGAAGCGAGTGGTGTGTTGTGTGACAAATAAATTTCAATGAAGCTGAAGGGAAAATTCTATAAAACAGAAAGAGGAACTACGAATGCATGCGTCGGAAATGAGAATGCTTATATGGATGAGTGGACTGACAATTGATGCCAAAATGGAAGGGCATAGGTTAAGATGGTTTGGTTATGTTCAACGTCGAGACGTTAATCACCCAATACGAACAATAGCTGAATTGCAGATTCCTGGAAGGAGTAGGAGAGGAAGACCAAAGAAGACCTGGGGGAGACGATTCGGCAGGACATGTTGATAAAAGGGATTAACATTGACATGACCCAAGATAGAATTGTGTGAAGAAACGCAATTAGGGAGGCCGACCCCGCTTAGGGATAAGGCAAGAGAATGATGAAAGGGTATCCCCCATTAAGATTAGGTAACCTTTCCACTCCCCCTACTACTAAAAAACCTCATTTTTTCGTTTTTATTTTTTTTTAGATGGGATGAAATTTTGAAAATGTCAAAAGATTTACACAATTAGTTCTAACTTTTACAAAATATATATATTTTTTTATAGATCCGTATGTTGAGTGTACATAACCACAAGATGCATTTTTTTCGAAGTTTTTTTTGAAATGCCTGCATGTCTATTTTTTATTTTATTAAAAAATATATTTATTTCCAATTTTTTTTTTTTTCATAAAGGTACACTTCGCGTCAAAAAAAACTGGTACAACTCTTATAACCGAAAATCGTGTTTTTCAAGTTGTGTAAGTTGATCTTGTCACAAGTGTCATTCTAATTTCTAGGGCAACGTTGCCAGTTCAACGAAAATATTATATCAAACTAGGTAAAAACGGGGCTGTGCGTCAGACTGCATTTTTTAATATACTAAAAACTAAAACAATTGTAATTTTCCGTCATCTCAATTAAGTGTTCATACATTGATTCGTGTTTTATTATAATTTATGAAAATATTTCAATTCAAAAATAATGATAGATCTTGACATGACTTTAAATTATTATGTTTAATGTCAAATCGAGAGGTGTGATTGGTTTCTCGTAAATTGTAGGACAAAACTGCATTAAGTTGTGTAGAATAAATAAAACACACTGGAAAAATTAAAAATTTAATTTGAAATTAATACAAAATGAATAATTTTTAATAATTTTTATAGTGAACAAGTGTGGAATTTAAATATATGTATTACAATTGGAAATATACATTTTAAAAGTTATTTTTTTTTTGTATTTAGATTTAGTGCAATTCCGTTGTCTGTGATGGCAACAACGAAGTGATTCACGAACAATAAATGTCAGTCTGAACACAGGTTTACATTGGGAAAAAAAAGTGTACCAGTTTTATATGGCGCGAAGTGTACGAGACGTTCAAAAATCCGAAAAACTGGTTTTTAGGGATTTTTGGGGATTTTCTTCATTTTATAAACTTCAATATAGATCAAATCAAGATTTCTTTATAGGGTTAATATAATTTACAGTCACTCAGAACATTCAAATATTAGATAAAATACGTTCAAACTTACCAAAAACCATTTTTTTTTCAATTTTTTTTTGAGTTTTGCGGAGTTAATCATATTTTTTGATATCGATACAACCTAAATCAATGATTGAAAAATAAAAAAGTGCAATTTTAGATCACTACCAGCTCCCTTTACGCCAAAAACGAAATTTTTTCGTGTTTATTTTTTATGTCAGTTGCGATCAATTTGAAAATTTCTAAATTTCAAAAAATTCACCTGGTTCGTTCAGACTTTTACAAAATATGTCCATTTTTATAGACCCGCAGGTTGAGTTTTTTTGTAGATGGCTGCAGGTCTAATAATTTTTGTTTTGTTTATTTATCAAAATTGTATCAAAAACTATAATACAAATCTAATTTTTTTCGGATTTTCCGTAAGGTTCGACACCTTCAAAAAACTGTTTTGTTATTGGTTTTGGGGGATTCTCCTCAATTTATAGCCTTCAAAACAGATTAAATCAAGTTTTTTTATAGGTTATACAGTATGTCCCTGTAAGTTGTATCCATATGGAAAACGTTTTTATTTTAATTTTACAAAAAAAAATTATTCTTTATAAAAGCTTCTGCATGGTGCAAAACCCAAGATTCAACCATCAGATATCAAATTTTATGATGTTATACGAGGTATATCAAAAAGTTTGTATTTCACTCAAGAGTAAAGTAGCTTTATATTTCACAATATTGAAAATTAGTTGTTTGGAACTAAAAACTATATTCTAATATGCAATTACATCCTAAGTGAATTTTTTTACCTGTAATTTTGAACCAATCAAAATACGTTATTTTGACAGATCACCATGGCAACGGAGGTATTTTATCGGAAATTTTTTGCTCGTGGGGTACCCAACAGCGAATTATAGTGGAAATTTTTTGACGTTTACAATAACAGAATATTTTTGACAGACTGGTTTTTATTTGTTAAGAAAAACGCCAAAAAATAATTTTCTATCACTTGTAGTTACTCAAAACTTATGTAAAATTGAAGAATATACTATTTTCTATCTTGAAATGGTATTCCCATGCAACTACAATGAGTAGAAATTACGAATTTGAAAGCCTAAATAATTGGTGACAAAGCTATGGCGCGCTATTAATCTGTTCATGCAGCTTTGGATTTTCAAATGCAAATTTGGTGTGGAATTTTCTTACCGAATACCACGCGAAGTCAAATTAACATCCGGAAATTTTTTTTTTGATCATGAATATTTTTAGAAAATTTCCCTCGTCTGCGACTCGGGAAATTTTCAAAATATTCATGATCTCAAAAAAATTTCCGGAAATAATTTGACCTCTAGTGGTATTACTAGTAGAAATTCCACACCTGTAATTTTGAACCAATCAAAATACGTTATTTTGACAGATCACCATGACAACGGAGGTTTTTTATCGGAAATTTTTTGCTCGTGGGGTACCCAACAGCCAATTATAGTGGAAATTTTTTGACGTTTACAATAACAGAACATTTTTGACAGACTGGTTTTTATTTGTTTACATAATTTAGTTTTGATTCATTTTAGTTACAAAGCTAAGATGTTTTCTATATTCTTCGGACACCTCCTCTCTTCTTAATGGCGAAAATGCAGGACTTTGCATGTTTTCAATTAAGTTTCTATGTCTAATAAAATATACATAATATTTAGACACTAATTTATTTACCTTTTTCCCATTCAGTACTTTCAATTTTGCGTAGTTTAGTTTTAAAAACGCCAAAAAATAATTTTCTATCACTTGTAGTTACTCAAAACTTATGTAAAATTGAAGAATATACTATTTTTTATCTTGAAATGGTATTCCCATGCAACTACAATGAGTAGAAATTACGAATTTGAAAGCCTAAATAATTGCTGACAAAGCTATGGCGCGCTATTAATCTGTTCATGCAGCTTTGGATTTTCAAATGCAAATTTGGTGTGGAATTTTCTTACCGAATACCACGCGAAGTCAAATTAATATCCGGAATTTTTTTTTTGATCATGAATATTTTTAGAAAATTTCCCTCGTCTGCGACTCGGGAAACTTTCAAAATATTCATGATCTCAAAAAAATTTCCGGAAATAATTTGACCTCTAGTGGTATTACTAGTGAAAAATTATGGATAACTACCATTATTTTCAGTTATTTTAATTCTCATATCTCTTGTATTATGAATTTTACTAAAATTTATCTTAATAAAAAGTTCGGGATGGTCTAAAACCTAAAATACAACCATCTTTTATCAAATTTTAGCAATTTTATACGAGATATGTCAAAAAAGATAAATTTGGATCAAAAGTGTACCTTTTTAGTTAAGAATATTTTAATTAGAAGGATGTAATTTCATACTAAAACATAGTTTTTATTTCTAAATAACTTTTCATAATAAAATTTTCGATATTGTGAAAAATAAACGTATTTTACTCTTAAGCAAACTTCATATTTTTTTACATACCTCGTATAAAATTGATACAATTTGACATAAGATCGTTGTATTTTAGGTTTTATACTATGCAGAACTTTTTATTAAGAATCACTTTTTTCGTAAAATTAATAATAAAAAGTTATCTGAATTGAAATAACTGAAAATAATGTTGGTTATCCATAATTTTTCAAAAAAAAATTTCAATTAGAAGGATGTAATTGCATACTAGAATATAGTTTTTAATTCCAAACAACTTTTCATAATAGCAATTTTCAGTATTGTCGAAAATAAAGCTTATTTAACTTTTGAGTGAAGTTCAAACTTTTTGACATACCTCGTATAATATTCAAAAAATTTGATATTTGATCGTTAAATATTAGGTTCTGCACTATGCAGAGCTTTTTATGAAGAATAACTTTTTTTTCGTAAAATTAATAATAAACAAGCTGAATATGCGAGCATTGTCATAACGAAAACTTTGTATATTTACGTATTTTAATTCATAATATGAAAAACTGAAAAATACGTGTTCAATCATTTTCAAAAATCTATCAAATGACACCAAACACCAACCTCCACTACACCCCCTGGAGGTGAGGTGGGGGGTAACTTTAAAATCTCAAATGGAAACCCCTAGATTTCTTTGCAGATTTGGATTCGTTACGTAAAAGTAAGCAACTTTTATTCAAGACATTTTTTTGAACTGTGGACAGATGGCGCTATACTTGGGAAAAACGATTTATCCTGATACCATGGGTAAATTATAGAAACGGTCTAATATCTCGAGAAATACACTTCCAAATGAGAAACCAAGCAAATTTTTTTAATACTTTTCGAAAACCTATCGAATAACACTAAACATGACCCTCCAACCCACCCCCCTGGAGGTGGGGTGGGGGTAACTTTAAAATATTAAATAGCAATCCCCACTTTTTATTACAGATTCGGATTTGTCATGAAAAACTAAGCAACATTTATTCGAAACATTTTTTAGAATTGTTGATAGATGGCACTTAAAGTGGGGGTTGCTATTTAAGATTTTAAAATTATCCCCACCCCACCTCCAGGGGGTGGGTTGCAGGGTCATGTTTAGTGTTTATCGATAGGTTTTCGAAAAATATTAAAAACCTGTTTTTTGGTTTCTTATTTGGAAGTGTATTTCTCGAGATATTAGACCGTTTCTATAATTTACCTATGGTATCAGGATAAATCGTTTTTCCCAATTATAGCGCCATCTATCCACAGCTCGAAAAAATGTCTTGCATAAAAGTTGCTTACTTTTACGTAACGAATGCAAATCTGCAAGAAAAACTAGGGGTTTCCATTTAAGATTTTAAAGTTACCCCCCACCCCACCTCCAGGGGGTGTAGTGGGAATTGGTGTTTGGTGACATTGGATAGATTTTTGAAAATGATTGAACACGTATTTTTCAGTTTTTCCATCCGATGTTTAGTTCGCGAAATATTCGACCGTTCCCCTACTTTTGGGACACGGTTGCATCATAAATCTTAGAACAAGAAGAGCTTTTTATGAAGAATAACTTTAATTTATCAAAATAAAAATAAAAGAGTTATAAATGAAAATGTTCTTGGTATCCATAATTTGAGAAAAATCTTCAAATATTTTTTTCCATTAGAAGGATGTACACAGACACAATACTGGCTAGAGATTTTAGTAAATAATTTTGCCAATTCGACAAAAAATAATTTCTAAATAGTTAATAATTATTACTAAATAATTAGTAATTTTGCCAATTTCGGCAAAATTCTCAAAAAACAAAAAAAAAACTTCTACAATCACTAGCCAGTTGTGTCGGGTTTAGGGAACGACTAGGTATACATAATATTTTAATTTTATAGCAAATGGAACAGTCCATTTATCATAAAGGGGAGGCCGTATTTATACTGGTATAAACCTTTTTAAAGCTGTTAATAAATTATTGCTTTTAAAATACTTATACTCAAATTGTATTTTTGAAAATCTTATTTATTTTATATAATAATTAAATTCACTATCAAATGTCATTGATGTTTTATTAATACTTAATTTAAAATTTAGTTTGACATTCACGAAGTGTCAAACTCAAATGTAAATAACCTATGCTTGGCAAATTGAGATTTAAAAAAAAAGTAGCCTACTTCCTAATCAACCATTTGAGCTGACGTTTAGTGCGTCTGTAGGAGATAACCGGATTGTGACGTCACATTTTAGACTTTGAGGTCGATTATCTCGAAGACGGTTAGATATATCGAAATGCCGTTTTCAGATTTGGATTCAGAAGGCAAAACTACATAAGAATCCATCGATACACCTGCTCTAAGTATTGCAGGAGCGGCAACGCAATAACACACAGACTTTTGCAAATTTATAAACGAAAAGTTTTCGTTCAACAGTTTTCCATAATATATGGATACAACTTACAGGGACATAGGTACTGTACTGGTACAGGGACATAGGTACTTGTATATAATTTGAAGTAATTGACTCCTTTAGAATATTCAGAAATTGAGCGAAACGCCTTTAAACCCCCAAAAATCTATGTTTTTTCAAGGCTTTTAAGAGTTTTTTTGAGTTTTTGGGGTTAATAATATCTTTTGAAATCGAAAACACTAAAAAGGTTTATAACCAAGTATGCATTTTATTTACTTTATTGTAAGGGTTTGTTTAAAGAGCATGAAAAAGTATCAATACTACCAGGTTAAAACAGAGATACTACAAAAAAGAAAGAGAGATAATGTTCGTGTTTAATTAAACAAAAAATTTATAACAAACTCTTTGTTTACGTGTGTTGTAAGTTTATATGTCGTGTAGGTGTATTGTGTATTTAGTGTGAACTCACAACTTCCAAAATACATCTTTCAACTAATATTAGTTTCTCAGTGTATCTATCCACCATTTAGAGACATATGTCTCGTTATTTGAGTTGTTATGTCAGCAAAACAATTTATCAACTGAGGATCGCTTTTGGGAGATGCCGCACCCATGTTTTTCACCCATGCTACATTTATAGAACCACGTTCAGTTGCTCATTAGTTGTCTTTCGTTAATTGTTTTACAGCTTGGAGAGGAAGTGTGGTGTGATAAGAACCAAGCAATAAACTGAGAATCTTTTCTATTTCTCTTTCAGTGGGGTAGGGTAATGATGAAATCGTATCGTATAAAAACGTTTTAATATTAGTATGAAAATATTCTTATAAAATTTTAGTATAAATTTATTTATTTAGCGCATGACAGAATAATAAGAAAATATAGAATATACAAAGAAGCACGTAGTATTTATTAGAAATAGAAGATAATAAAAGGTACAAATTAACGTAAACAAACTATTTAATTTAACCGAACCATATTATAACAATATACAAACAAAGAAATTAAGATACGTGTTTCTACAACGAGATATTCTTACAGTCTAAAAAACCAAACCAAACTAAAACACATTTCTCGCATTCACATCCCTTGTATGTAACATGATACTTTTATGCAATTTTAGGTAAGAGTGTATCGGCCTAATGAATTCGGAGAAATAAGCCACCCATGAAGAAAGACTCAACGTGTTTCTAACACTTAACAAAAATAATATATAGTTGAATATTTCCAACATCCCCTCGCAACTAAAATTATTTTTGAATTAGTCAAACAGACCCCCTTTACTACTTAGGTACTCTAACTTGGCCCTATTCAGCGGTTTAGTCAACATATCAGCTATCATATCTTCGGTAGGACAATACTTAAAGTCAATAACGCCTTTTTCATATCATTCCTTTACGAAATGGTACTTTGTATCGATATGTTTTGTCCGATTACTGAATTTGTGATTTGTTAAAAGTTTTAGACAGCTTTGATTGTCTTCGTATATAACTAATTCCGGCTCTAAACCCACAAACTCCTTTATAACCTGTTTTAAACAAATTTCTTCCTGACATCCTTCAGCCAATGCTATGTACTCTGCTTCAGTTACATCAGTATACATCCCCAATTTATAGGCGAACCCTGTTATAAAAATATATACCCGCTATTTGATTTTCTGTTCCCCTTGTCTTCTACCCAGTCAGCGTCTGCATAGCCGTATAATGCACTATCTGTTCCTTGTTGTCCTAAAATAAACTTTTTATATTTAGTTTTCTTTACACAGTTCTAGGCCTGCATCCCGCATACCAAAAAATATTTATTAATAGCAAGCTAAAAATTTGTTAGTAGCTTAACGGTGTCTATTTAGTCGGACAAACTTTGATGTACGGGAACACTGGAACAGGGGAAGTTTTAATTGTGGAAATGGTTACAGGTTTCGAACGTCAGACCACGAAAACGCCCCATGGTTGGGGCTTGATAATTGGTTTGATACCCTTTTATCAAACTCTCATGCCAAAATTAGACTGCTATTTACCACCAATATAGTTCCAGTCATTTGAGATGTTCTACGTGCCGGACTTATTCAAATGCCAAACATATTTATCGGATAAACATTTTTGAATATATATTACATTATAAAGTTTGCTATTGAATAAACAGTTTCAGAATTATAAAGGCATCTCTTTACTTTGTTCGGGATTACGGAAAAAATCATCTGGGAATATCAAGCAGGGTTTAGACAAAATAGATCTACCATTGACCAACT
This sequence comes from Diabrotica virgifera virgifera, assembly GCF_917563875.1. NCBI lineage: Eukaryota > Metazoa > Arthropoda > Insecta > Coleoptera > Chrysomelidae > Diabrotica > Diabrotica virgifera. The sequence goes on from NC_065449.1 coordinate 220,439,429, forward strand.
ATTTACAGTTAAACAAATACTAGCCAAAGCATGGGAATATGACATGGACGTTTACAATCTCTTTGTAGATTTTAAACAAGCCTATGATTCAATAGATAGAACAATTCTACCTAATACAGAGTGTTAGTAAATAAGTATGAAATATTTTAAGAGCTAATTCTACATGAAAAATTAATGCCGGTTTGCTCTATAAACATATGTTCGCAAATGCTTAGTTTCCTAGATACGGGGTGTTGAAATTTTAATTTCAAACTGCCAATTTATTTCTTGCTCTAAAACCAGTGGAGCTATGAAAATTAAATTTAGTGAGTTTTAGGAGGTACTTATTGTGCATTTTTTGACATACAACTAAAAATTTTGTATTCATCATTGGCGCGCCTACGGCTAATGGTCTGAATTTATTTAAAGAAAAAAATAGTACGCCACTGAGATATTTCGAATTAAAAATTATTTTTAAATTTCACGTCTAATTTTTAATAAAAAACCTTTCTTGCCTTTTTTTCATATGATGCACCGTTTTTATGCAGAAAAATAAAACATCTTGGCGCGTATTAATCATTTCTTAATACGTCATCAAGAACTATCCAATATAAAAATACTAAACTAGAACAATAACAGAAAATATTACTAATAATATTTCAACTAGGTGGAAAGCTGCAAAAAATGTTTAAAATGACCTCATTTAGAGGTTATAGAAGAATTTTACATTCATCATTGGCGCGCGTACGGGTAATTGTCTGAATTTTTTTAAGAGAAAAATAGTACGCCACTGAGATATGTCAAATTAAAAATCATTTTTGAATTGCTGATTTAATTTACGACCAACAATTTTTCTTACCTTTTTTCCATATGCGGCGCCGTTTTTATACAAAAAAATAAAACATCTTAACGTTTACAAAGTATTTGAACTAAGTTTCTATGCATATGGAACCTACCACAAATACTTTGGAAGCGTTAAGATGTTTTATTTTTTTGTATAAAAACAGCGCCTCGTATGAAAAAAAGGTAGGAAAGATTTTTTGTCGTAAATTGAACGAAGAATTCAAAAATTATTTTTAGTTTGACATATATCAGTGGCGTACTATTTTTTTTTTCAAAAAATTCAGACCATTACCCGTACGCGCGCCAATGATGAATATAAAATTCTTCTATTACCTGTAAAGGAGATCATTTTAAACATTGTTTGCAGTTTTGCACTTAGTTGAAATCTTATTAGTAATATTTTCTGTTATTGTTCTAGTTTAGTAATATTATATTGGATAGTTCTTGATGATGTATTAAGAAATGAAAAATGCGAGATAAGATATTTTATTTTTCTGCATAACAACGGTGCATCATATGAAAAAAAGGCAAGAAAGGTTTCTTATCAAAAATTAAACGTCGAATTTAAAAATCATTTTTAATTAGAAATATCTCAGTGGCGTACTATTTTTTTCTTTAAAAAAATTCAGACTATTACCCGTATGCGCGCCAATGATGAATACAAAATTCTTAATTGTATGTCAAAAAATGCACAATAACTACCTCCTAAAACTCACCAAATTTTATTTTCATAGCTCAACTGGTCTTAGAGCAATAAATAAATTGGCAGTTTGAAATAAAAATTTCAACACCCCGTATCTGGTAAACGAAGCATTTGCGGACATATGTTTATAAAGCAAACCGGCATTATTTTTTCATGTAGAATTAGCTCTTAAAATTGTTCATACTTATTTACTAACACCCTGTGTATTGGAAGAATTTGGCATACCATCAAAATTATACGACTAGTGCAAATGACAATGGCAGAAACAGAAGCACAGGTATGTATTCAAGGACAGATCACTGATCCGTTTACGATAACACAAGGACTGAAACAAGGCGACGGACTGGCTCCAACGCTTTTTAATCTTTTTTTTTTGAATATGTAATTAGACGGTTGACGGTGAGCAGAAATAACATACTTACAAACAAATCTACCCAATTAGCAGCATACGCAGATGATAAAAACATAATGAGCAGAACAATGAATGCAGCGGAAGAAACCTACGTTGAGTTGGAACAGAGTGCAGAAGCAGTAGGGCTAGCAATAAATACTGTAGCGTGATTAGTGTAATTACTTCTAATTACAATAAAACTAGCGGTTCGTAATTTATATACGACTTTATTTATACAAGTTACAGACGAATTTATCTTATACACTAAACTTATTCACAAAATATGCCCGTATTTATACCCAGTTGTTATTCTGGAACAATCGACTCCCATCTCGAGCTATCGGCTTGTTCCGCCTACGTGACGTACCTTCCAGAATTCTCCGGCGAGGCCTAGCACATCCGATTACGTCATTCTCGAGGTGTTTACTGTTATACGGGGATCGGCCAAGATTTCTCTTCCGCTACACTGCTCCCCTCTTAAGATCTGAGCGTCTCGATCAGCAACTCTAAATGAAGGCCCAGGATGGCGGAATCTACACGACTCTCCAGCTCTGCATACACCCTTCAAGAAGAAATAACAGTCTACTGTCTTTGAAGGGTACGACATCTTCGGGTTCATGCAACACACAGTGATTTGTACACCAGTTCCTCTGAAGACCACTTCAAGCATGCTTCTCACAATCTTCCAATCCAGATTTTCTACTGCATGGCCTATTTTTGGTAAAGCCAAATTTTTGATGTCATAATTACACACGATTTTCTTCAAATTAGTTAGAGCACGCCATATGTTCTCGTAGCTTGGCGTGTCCGTATAAGACTTTCTGGTCACCATATACAGCAAAGATCGAGGACCATCTTCCAATCGCAGTACTCTTCCAATTTTAGGCTGCTGATTTCTTAACTCGTCCAGGCGGCCGAACTTTCTATTGAATACGGACGATATTCCTTTAGTCATCTCGAGGTCTTGGGCAACACAGTGGGCCAGAGAGACGTTTTCTGGAACACCAAACAGATCTTGCTGAACTTCTGTGGTCACGCCGAATCTAGCACTCTTTCTCGCTGCGTAATTTGACATAAATTGATTAAAACTTGGCTGTGCGACATCTTTCATCTCCTGTTGGAGGACTCGTGCTTCTTCTGTTTCATTTGAGCCAGCATATGGTGCAAGACGATTTATGTGAATAACTTTTGGTTTACCGTTTGGCAACTTCTTAATTCTATATATTACGTCATTTATTTTCTTCTTAACTTCATATGGACCTTCCCATTGTCTTTGCAGTTTAGGACATAAGCCTCGACGACGTTGCGGATTATAAAGCCAGACAAGATCACCTACTTCGAAGCTTTCATTCTTGCATCGAGAATCATATTGATCTTTCATTCTGTCACTGGCTATCTGGATGTGTTGTCGGGCAAGTTCATGAATGTTGTTCATTCGTAATTTCAGGCGGTCAACGTAGTCTTCGCCTGCAACATGTTCCTCGGAAGGTCCGCAGCCAAACTCTAGGTCGCAGGGCAACCGAACTTCACGACCCAACATCAGGCAGGTTGGTGTTTGACCTGTAGTTTCATTTACGGCCGAGCGGTAGGCCATCAGGAATAAATGAATGTGTTGGTCCCAATCTCGCTGATGTTCAGGTACAACTTTGGACAAGTGTTTACCCATCGTTCGGTTCATCCTCTCGACCATACCACCTGATTGAGGATGCAGGGGTGTTGTTCTGGTCTTATTGGCACCAATCAATTTACAAACGTTTTGGAAAAGAGCTGACTCAAAGTTTCGCCCTTGGTCGGAGTGGATCTCCAAGGGAACACCAAATCGGCTAAAGAATTCTTTAACAAGTACCTCTGCAACGGTAGCAGCTTCTTGATTTGGTAATGCATAGGCCTCAGTCCATTTTGTAAAATAATCCATGGCTACCAGGATGTATTTATTTCCAGCATCGGTTTCTGGAAATGGACCTGCAATGTCGATAGCTACTCTTTCCATAGGACTTCCAACATTGTACTGTCTCATGGGTGCTCTCTTTTTACCAACCGGACCATTACCGGATGCACACAGTTCACATTTTCGGCATCATCTTCTTACATCATCTTTACAGTTCACCCAATAGAACCGTTCTCGAACCTTTTGCAGAGTCTTCGTAATACCAAAGTGTCCACCTGATGTACCGTCATGCAACTGACGCAATACTTCTGACACTTTACTTTTAGGTACAATTAACTGAAGCTTAGATTCTGTACCATCATCGTTCTCAAAGGTTCTGTACAGAAGATCATCTTTTAGTACCAGGCAATTCCATTGGCTCCAGTAGGCCTTGACTTCTGGACTACATGCACTAATGTTCTGCCAACTAGGTCTCTCACCTTGCCGCATCCAATCCAATACTCTTTTTATACATGGATCATCTTCTTGGGCGTCTTGTAACTGTTGGGGCTGCCATTGCTCATTAATTACGGTGGTTCGTCTCACGGAGCAAAATCGTTCCTCTAATTTGGCACAGTGATTACAATTCGCACTGCATGGTCGTCTCGAAAGGGCATCAGCATTTGAGTGAACTCTTCCGGCCCTGTGTTCTATCTCGTAATCATATTCTTGTAATCGTTCTAACCATCTTGCCATCTGGCCCTCTGGATTACGGAATTGTATGAGCCATTTTAGAGCAGCGTGATCGGTGCGAAGAAGGAACTTTCTGCCATACAAGTATTTATGGAAATGTTCGCAAGCCTTCACTACACCCAGCAGTTCTCTTCTGGTAACGCAATAGTTTCTTTCCGGTTTCGACAGGACTTTGCTGAAATAAGCGATGACTTTTTCCTGTCCGTCCTGGATTTGGGAGAGAACAGCTCCTAGAGCACTGTTGCTAGCATCGGTATCCAAAACAAATTTTCCTGCCTGTCCCGGGTAGCTTAATATCGGTGCACTGATCAGAGCCATTTGTAGTTGTTCGAAAGCTTTTTGGCACTCTTCACTCCATGTATATTCTTTGCCCTCCTCCGTCAACTTTGTTAGGGGCTTGGAGATATTGGCAAATCCTTTGACAAATCGTCGGTAATATGTACATAGGCCAAGGAAACTTCTAATTTCATGTTTATCTTTTGGTACTGGCCAATCTTTAATTGCATCAATCTTTTCAGGATCAGCTGTTACACCATTACTCGATACAATATGTCCTAAGTACTTAACTTCTCGTCGAAACATGTGACATTTCTTCGGACTTAACTTCAAGTTCGCTGCCCTCAATCGTTGAAAGACGTCTATTAGATTCTTGGCATGTTCATCAAAGGACCTTCCAACCACAATTACATCATCCAAGTAAACCAGGCATGTTTTCCATGTTAGACCTCTTAAACGGCCTCCATTAATCTTTCAAATGTGGCAGGGGCATTACATAAACCAAACGGCATAGCCGTGAACTGCCAAAGCCCTGATCCTATCGAAAATGCGGTTTTCTCCCGATCGGCTGACTCCATGTCTACTTGCCAATATCCACTTTTTAAATCGAGTGTGGAAAACCAACGAGAACCGGAGAGAGTATCCAATGTATCGTCTATTCTGGGCAAAGGATAACTATCTTTTTTTGTTACCGCATTGAGCTGGCGGTAGTCGATACAAAAACGCGTTGAACCATCTTTCTTCTTTACCAGAACTACTGGTGATGTCCATGGACTGTTCGATGGTTCAATTACTCCTTGTTTGTCCATATCCTTGATAATCTCTTCGGCCTCATCTCTTTTCGCAAATGGAAGTCGTCTAGGCCGTTGTCTGATTGGCTGAGCGTCTCCGGTATTTATTTTATGCGTTACTATGCTTGTTTTGCCCTTATCCTTCTTATCAATAGCAAAAACATCTTGATACTCTATCAGCATAGACCTTACTTTTTCCGTTCGTTCATAGTCAAGGTCTTGGCATCTTTCAATGATCATCTCGACAAGGTCTTTTGGATACTTTGACTTTGATGATTTCTCATTGGTATTCATAGAGCAAATTGAAGCCACGGGAACACACTGTCCGATCAAAGCTCCTCTACTTAACTTAATAGCAGTTTCCCTTAAATTCATAACTCTTACAGGGATGACATCTCGAACTTTTACCAAAGTTTTCGCCGTTAGGAACTCGACATTTTCTACATCTTCGACCATCCTTAAACTTCCCTCTCGGCAGTGTCCATCCAGCATGGTCATCAGAATTTTCTCACTATTACCGGGTATGGTTACGTCGCATGTAGTTAGTAAGCGGATGACATCTTCTTTGTCGTCGTGAAAGGGCAACTCTTCACCGTTGATCCTGAGAACTCCATTTTGAACATCCAATATTGCCCCCACTTTTCGTAGTACGTCCATCCCCAATATGAACTCGTCGGAGATCTCGGCAATTAATACTTGATGTTCAACTGTGGTCTGGCCAATGGATACTGACATATTAGCCTCGCCATATGTATTAATTAGCTCACCAGTTGCTGTTCTAAGCTTTACTGTTGCAGGTGATAATTTATTATGGTCTCGTACTACATCTGGACGTGCGATAGTTCTCGTTGCACCTGTATCCACCAAAAATGATCTACATCTATTATTGATACGACCTTCGATGTATAAGTTGTGGATTCCACCGGAGGACGTAAGGTTGACAGTTACTATGGGGGCTCTAGTTCTCGAGGTCGGCAGTTGCCCCTTGGTGTCGACCCGCTCTAGTTTTCCGACGGCTGTACGATCTTCTTACAATTACGTCGAATGTGGCCTACGTCTCCGCAATTCCAACATCTAGGCTCGCGTCTCTTTGGCATCTGATTACTCAATACTCTCCGTATCATTTCCTCCAGACGTTCATCGTTGTGTTCGTCACTTTCTTCAATGGTTCTTACTCTATGGCTTCGTGAAGTTTGACTAGCCGTTTCGTGTTCCAATGCAATAGCAAGTGCTTCATCTAAAACTTTCGGTCTTGCTAGTCGTAAAGCTTTCTGTAGTTCACTATCTTTCAGCCCATTGACAAAGGTATCTACCGCAATTTCTTCTAAAACGCTGTCTGGCACCTCCGGATAAGCCAACCGCACCACACGAGCCACATCTGCTTCAAATTCTTGCAGATTCTCACTTGCTCGTTGACTTCTATTTCTCAGTTGTGCTTTGTATACTTGTTGTAGATGGGCATCTCCATAGCGTTTTTCTAGACGAGTGAACAAGGTCTGGTAACATTTTTCTTGACCCTTAGGAATTGATCTTAATATATCTGCAGCATCACCTCGCAAAGCAGCAGTCAAGGAAACAGCCTTTTCTTGTTCGGTCCAATGGTTGGCGGTCGCAATAGCTTCGAATTGTCTAAGGTATATGGACCAAGAGGACTTCCCATCGAATGGTGGTAATTTAAATCTCATATGATGCGATGTTTCGTCTCTCGGTGTTTCATCCTTCACTACAAGATCTAAAGCTACTGCATTAACTGATGGTTGTACTTTTGTATCAGTTATCATGCTCTCTAGTTGTTTGATCTTCTCTTCTAGCATTTCTTTATTGTCGTCTACACTTTTCTGTATCTTATCGAATGTTCTGGAAACTTCTTCAAATTTCTCGTCGGTCTGTCTACAAACGTCTTTTATTACTTGAGAAACACTTTCAAATTTCTCATCGCTTTTTCTAGAAGTTTCATCGATCTTTTGAGAAACACTTTCAAATTTCTCGTTGTTCTGTCTAGAAGTTTCATCGATCTTTTGAGAAACACTTTCAAATTTCTCGTTGTTCTGTCTAGAAGTTTCATCGATCTTTTGAGAAACACTTTCAAATTTCTCGTTGCTTATCTTAGAAGTATCATCAATCGTTTCAGAAACAGTTTTTAATTTCGATAAGATTGCTTGTTCTGCTGACTGGAAGTGGAACGTCTCTGGATCATCTCCGTTCTTCGTTAGGACTTCCTCGAGTCGTGCTTGTAGGACTATCTTGAGCCCACTGCTGTCCAGATCCCGTTCCTCTAGCTGTTCACGGAGCTGTTTTACTGTAAGTTCTCGTAGCAACATCTTTGGTCGGCACACACGTACTTTCCAAAATGTCTTTTAAAAGTCTTTCCGAATACCGAACAATCAACGCACTTTAACTATTCCCGACGAATAAAGTCCAAAAGTCTTTTAAAGTCTTTCCGAATACCGAACAATTAACGCACTCCGGTTATTCCCGACGAATAAAGTTCAAAAGTCTTTTAAAGTCTCTCTGTAATTCACTTATTTATATCGCACTAAGTTTACCGAACACCGACACCAACTGTAGCGTGATTTGTGTAATTACTTCTAATTACAATAAAACTAGCGGTTCGTAATTTATATACGACTTTATTTATACAAGTTACAGACGAATTTATCTTATACACTAAACTTATTCACAAAATATGCCCGTATTTATACCCAGTTGTTATTCTGGAACAATCGACTCCCATCTCGAGCTATCGGCTTGTTCCGCCTACGTGACGTACCTTCCAGAATTCTCCGGCGAGGCCTAGCACATCCGATTACGTCATTCTCGAGGTGTTTACTGTTATACGGGGATCGGCCAAGATTTCTCTTCCGCTACAATACAAATAAAACAAAACTACTCATACAAACCAGATCAAATATACCGGCGCAACAACACTTTATTGACAATATAGAACATGTGGATAGATTCACGTACCTAGGAATGGATCTGGTCGCAAGCAATGAAGAAGAACCGGAAATAAATAGAAGGCTTGTGCTGGAAAAAACCCTATTTCGCGATGGGCCACATATTCAAATCGCGAGACGTACACCGGAAAACAAATAGTCCTGTCGCCAGGGGGGGTACAACGGCCTTCTTAATTCAGATGGACTTATCCAAGTTTTATTTTATGTATTTTGGCCCGTAGAACACGAATTTTTTGGGTAACAGTTGATCCGGATGTCGATAAGATCGTTATAAACAAAGAAGTTGAGGAACTACATAACAACGATTTCTCCCACAACAAAACATTTTTTTGTATTTTTTGGGTCATTCTAACCAAAAAATGTTCCTACAAGTTTTTTCGTAGGATGCATAGTTTTCGAGATAAACGCGGTTGAACTTTCAAAAAATCGAAAAATTGCAATTTTTGAATCCGAATAACCTTTGAATAAAAAATAAAATAGCAATTCTGCTTACCGCCTTTAAAAGTTTGAGTCAAATTATATCTGTTTTGAATATTTGCATTGCTAAAAATTTACTTTTTGATTGTTAAAAAAAAGCTATAAACACATAGTGTTTCCCGTGCCTAATATATGCGTTTTAACGCATGCTACGTAGAAATAGCCCCGGTTGCACTTTTACCTCTTCTACCTACTCGTTCGATTTTAAATGAGAAATCATTGAAAACATCACTCAAGCACTAGGTGTTTATAGCTTTTTTAACAATAAAATAATAAATTTTTAGCAATACAAATAATTAAAACCGATATAATTTGACTTGAGCTTTCAAATGCGGTAAGCAGAATTGCTATTTTATTTTTTAATCAAAAGTTATTCGGGTTCAAAAATTGCAATTTTTCGATTTTTTGAAAGTTCAACCGCGTTTATCTCGAAAACTATGCATCCTACGAAAAAATTTGTAGGGAACATTTTTTGGTTAGAATGGCCCAAAAAATACAAAAAAATGTTTTGTTTTGCGAGAAATCGCTGTTATGTGATTCCTCAACTTCTTGGTTTATAACAATCTTATCGACATCCGGATCAACTGTTACCCAAAAAATTCGTATTCTACAGGTCAAAATACATAAAAAAACTTGGGTAAGTCCATCTGAATACAGGAGGCCGTTGTACCCCCCCCCCCCTGGCGACAGGACTAAAAACTCCGGGTCTATAAAACAATAAACAGGCTCATAGTAAGTTATGGCTGTGAAACATGGGTGGTGACACAGAAATCTGCCAATGCATTAGATGTGTTTGAAAGTAAAATATTACGTAGGATACTGGGTCCAATAAGTAAAAATAACAACTGGCGAATTAGGTATAATAGAGAAATACACGAGCAATATAGCAAACCAACTCTAGCACAATACACTAAACTGCAGAGATTACGGTGGGCAGGGCACGTGGTCCGCATGCATGAGAATAGAATCCCCAGAAAATTGCTAAATGCAAGAATGCAGGGAAAAAGACCTTTTGGAAGACCTAAAAAGAGATGGGAAGACGAAGTCGATGAGGATGCCAGGAACTGCCTGGGAATGCGTTCATGGAAAAGAACAGCGGTAAATCGAAATGATTGGAGAAGCTTGTTGAAGGAGGCCAAGGCTCGATTGGGGCTGTAGTGCCATTGGATGGATGGATTGAATAAACTTAAAAACAACCTGCTAGTTTTCACAAACATAAACATGGAAGTATGACACCTTGCACAATTAAAATCACGTTCCACAATTACAACTTCCCCTGTTCCAGTGTTCCCATACCCATACATCAAAGTTTGTCCAACTAGACACCGTTAACCTATAACAAAATGCTTGCTATTAATCGACATTTTTTTGGAACGCCGGATCCAAGCCTATTCTGACGGGTACTCGCAGTCGTTCAAAAATGTACCGATGCATAATAATGAGATATATTTTCTTAAAATTACTGCACCAAAAGCCACATATATGAAAGTCTTTATTGAATGAACGGATTTTTGAAATTAATTTACTAATAATTGTATCCGACAAAAACTTTTGAGAGGCATAGAATCCTTATTGAAATTTTTTAGAAATATATATGAACCAGTAAAAGCAAATTATATGAAAAGAGGGGGTTGTAGATAAAGCACCCTTTAATTTTAATGATGTAATTAATCTAACTTAATCAATTCTTAGCTACTTCCTTTGTTTTAAAAATATAACCTTTTTGATCCCCCATTCTCTGTGTGTAAGTAAGGTCGACGAAGCTGGTATCAGAACACATGTGTGTCTGGGTAATTCGAGATAAGTAAACGGTTCAGTTCTAAAATAGAAGGCGCCTTTCTTATAATTACCCCTCTTTCCAGTATCCATTAAGGACTTTATCGCATCGATTTCAGATATGAAAATAACCGAAAAGCAATTCGGGTTAAAAGTTTGGATTTAGGCCAATAATTAAACACAGGAAAGGACTTTAAATTGGAATATATTGTTTAAATAATATCTAAATAGTAGAGAAATATATTTAGGCTGTGAAATTGATTGTTTTCTATTTTTTGAAATCTCTTTTACGAATATATATGTTTTTTTGGTTTTTATCAAAAGAATCGTTATTGTTTCAAAATATTAAGGTATTATGAATAAAAAACTATATAACGTCCGGTTTATATCATCTTACGTTTTTCGACTTCCAGTCTCTATTCACTTCACAAATTGTTTATAATATATAAAGGAAGAAGAACAAGGAAAATAATACGAGAAACAGATCCTAGTGTAGATCATTGAAGAAAGAACTAAAACTAGACAGTGACCTAATTAATATAAAGCAAAATTTGTACAATTGCTAAATACTTTTAGAATAAAAAGCTATTATATCTTTTAAAAATTTCGTGAAAATGCCATATTGCAAAATATCTCAAAATATTTATTTCTGTGTTGACCATCTAAATAAAAATTACTAATCCGAAGTGGTTTTTACTCATTTTAAATAGCTTATTTCAGCAAAAGTGTATCTTTCTTCTTCTTCTTCTTCTTCTTCGTCTTCTTCTTCTTCTTCTTCTTCTTCTTCTTCTTCTTCTTCTTCTTCTTCTTTTCTATAAGTCTATTACCTTTTCTATTAACGTGCTCTCTACCTGCACTTTTTCTGACTCTAGACAAGTTTAAAACGTTTTGGAAGGAAAAATAATTCCAGATCACATATTACAATTTGTAGATTACTATACGGACAAACACATTATACATAACTAAGTCTGTCTTGTTGACCAGGTTCTCTCCAAACTATCACTACTCTTGTATGAGGGTGGAGACAAAACATAGCTTCATTTGTGAACACAGAAGATTTGTGAACACATTCTTGTCAACCCCAATTAGACAAGACGAAGACGGCGGATTTGTTGGAAAAAATATTCCAGGAGATCTTTTTGCATAATCACATTTTTTTAATACACCCCAGAATAAGGTTCAACAAGTCATCCAGGAGAAAAGTGGTCCAAATGTTTTTTTAACAATTTTTTTAGTCAAATTGCAAAAATTATTACTTTTGGTCTGGACAATTTTTTTTAGGTTTTTTTGGACCATTATGGACAAAAATGTTTGGTGTAATTTTTCTCTAAAGTTGATGGTTTTCGAGTTATAAGCAATTTAAAATTTGAAAAACTCAAAAATGGCCATTTTTAAGACATAATAACTCGGTTAAAAATTATTATTATGAAAGTCAGAAAGTGACTAAATCAAAGTTTAAAGCCCCCCTGCCCTACATGATCCTGAAAAAATTTGTGTCAATAATTTATTACTAAACTGTTATTTTTAATTATTAACAATAAGCCGTAAGGGCGTATTGACGCGGCTGTAAATGTGAGTGCGAGTAAGATGCTCCATTGGACTGCCGGAATGGCATCTCTCTCGCACTCACCATAGACGGCCGCCTAATACGTGCTGGCGCTCATTATTATTACTTAAAAATAACAGCTTAGTAATAAAATTATGACAAAAATTTCTTCAGAATCTTGTAGGGGGGGCTTTAAACTTTGATTTAGTCACTTTCTGACTTTCATAATAAAAGCTTTTAACCAATTTATTAAGCCTTTATTTTTTTTCAATTTTAAATTGTTTATAACTCGAAAACGATCAACTTTAGAGAAAAATTACAAGACAACTTTTTTGTTCAGAATGGTCCAAAAAACCTAACAAAAATTTGTACGGGCCAAAAATGTTGATTTTGCAACATTTGACTGCAATTTGACTAAAAAAATTGTTAAAAAAAATTTGACCGCTTTTCACGTGTGCGACTTCATGAACCTTATTCTTGGATGTCTCACGAATGTGATTATGCAAAAAAATCTCATGGGAATATTTTTTCTAACGAACCCGCCGTTTTCGCTTGTCTAAATGCACTTGTTGTTGTGCCTACCTTAAATTGAGTCCAAGATTTCCATGCCGTGATATGGGAACCCTCAATGGATGTTTGGCGTGATGTAATAGAAAGGACGACATTACCAAGGTCTTTAGGAGGACGATGACTTATGGATACAGGTGAGAAATTAGATAAACAGATTGTTAATTCAACAACTTTTTTTCAGGTGCAGGCCGAGACATCTACTCTTCATCACGCTATTTACCACCTTAGTAGGGACGAAAAAATGCGCACATGGATGGGTAAACCTCTCCACAAGCGACATCCTGATGAGGTCAGCCAATATATTATGTCAACAATGTAGCGTCGAACTATTGGTTGGTATCTGGAAAGATGTTTCCTGAAACAAAAGGTTCTTTACTTGACATTCAGGATCAAATTATACCAACCAAAAATTACCTGAAATAATATCGGCAAAGACCCTATCTCCCAAAAATGTAAAATGTATAGGTAATGCTTCGATTTACATAATTTGATTATCAACAAAATTTCTACCAATCTTCATCTAATTATATTGTTGTCTTACTCTAGGTTTTGTTGTATTTTAATATTTTTAATCCACAAAAAGCAAACTAATTTGATTAAATTCACACAATAAGCAACTGCCAAAAAGTTTAGAACGTTCAGGTGGTGTGTCTAAATGTCTGAATTTTAACGTGTCTTGATTCACAACCTAATGACCCTAATATACATGGATTCGATACCCAATGCAAATTTTTATTGTTTATTTTTTTATACATTTTATGATCGTAAGTATATTTATTATATAAATATTTTTTCAGAAAATACGTATTTAGTTAAAATGTTTGCCAACAATTGTTCAGAAATCATTTTTGTGTGGCTGTTTCAACGTCTTTTTGTGTGTTTTATTCTTTTATTTTTTTAATTTTTGGTATTGACTTAATAAAAAAATTTGTAAAGTAGTAGGTACTAAAATTAGTTAAATATTTAACCTTTAACTACAGTCGGAAAAATGAAAGAATACCCATGAACGAACATATAAAACACGCTGTATTTTCCTGTCGCCGTGTCAGAAAAAAAAATTGTCCAGTGCAAGTACATGTAACAATAATTATTACATGTACTTGCGCTGGAAAAATTTTTGTGTGATACGGTGACAGGAAAATACAGCGTGTTTTATATGTTCGTTCATGGGTATTCTTTCATTTTTCCTACTGTACACGCGCTGGCGTATTTTTTACGCCAGATATAAGAATTCTACTGAAAATATATTTAAAAATTTAATTTTTGACCTTGTTTATCTCTCTAACCAGTTTAACCTATCACTGGAATGTGCTTTAAAATTTGGTTCTAGTTTAGCTATAATGGCGTTCTGGGAAAATCGACGTGGCATAATCGGCATTCTGGGAAGATCGTAATTTACAGTTTATTATTTGTTTTTTCCGGTGGTGGACAATATACGCTTCGATTATATTAATATAAAGTAGTAATATAAGTAAACATTTCAATTGTTTTTTAGTCATTATGGGACAAAATATATTTTTCATCATAAACAATACTTTTTCTCCTGTAAAAAAACACATTTCAAAAAATTTTTTATTGGTAATTTTATTTATTATGGAATCCAGTCATTCCATGATTCCAGTTATAAATCCCAATTGGCTTACTGAGAAGGAACTCCAAGTATTCACTGATGCCGAATAAGGTTTATACAAACAACTTTCTATTTCACTATTCAACTATTTCAAAAGAAAAAAAACAAATCCGCTATTTTTAAGTGTATTTCCTTGTGGCGTATAAAGTACGCCATGCGTGTAGTTATGTTATAACTTGATGCGCGGGAAGTTAAAGGTTAAATAAAATATAAATTATAAAATATACTGATTTCGTTGAAATCATATAATAGAAGTATAACTTCTTACGTGCGTACAAATTACACACACATTCTTCTTTTAACAAGTAGAATAATAGAGGTGTTCCTTAGACATTTTTTATGTGTGTATTTAAAACAAACAAGACAGAATTAACATCGTCTAACATAATCTCCTGGCCTAAAAGGCATTCTTGTATGTTTTGGGTAGGATTGAAGTGGATTGCGGGAAGTTTTGATAAGGGTTCTTTTGAAGGCATATCGGTTCATTAGTCGCTGGTAATGATATGTTGTAGCTTTTATAGAATATGAGAGGCCTAATTATAAGAATTGAAGTCGTGTTTGCCTTGCACAGCTACTGCCGGCCATATTATGTAAATGTAAATATTTTCATATCGAGTATTGAAAAGTTTACCTAAGCATAGATGAATAAAAATATTAACATGTCAAAATAGGAAAATAGACAACACAAAATTATTTTTATAGTAAAATATGCCAGAGTAATAAAACAACTTTTAAAATTTTACCATTTCCATAGAATAATTATTCTACTAAAGTGTCTATTCTTGTAAGACAGTGGAAAAATAATATTTATTTTTTTATTACATTATACAGGCTGTAACAAAAAGGGAGATCATAAATGAAGTCACATATTCTGGGCCAAAAATAGTTCTATGGAACCTAACTTCAATTAGTACAATGGTGGACATAAAAAGTATTATCCCTTTGAAGTTACAAAATGGAAATCAAACTTTTCCAATATATTGAAATAGGCCTGGATCCCACGTACCAAAACAAGTTTATTAATTGCAAACTGAAAATTTGTTAATAGCATGTGTTAATAGTGGTGTCCAGTCGGACAAACTTTGATGTACGGGAACACTGGAACAGGGGAAGTTATAATTGTGGAGCAGGTTACAGGTTTCGAACGTCAGACTACGAAAACGTCCCATGTATTTTGTCGGACACAACTTCCAATTGATTTCTTACCCTCTCAATAAACTCTCATGCAAAAATCAGACTGTAGTACAGTCTTTCACAGTTTTTACTGTAAATTTTAAAGAACCGCTTGGATTGACATGTAATTTGGCATAGGCATAGCTAACATGTCAAAGAAAAAAAAGTGATATGGTTCCGATGTGTGCTTTTGCTCTGGGGGTGAGTTTCACCCAATCTCGGGGGTGAAAAAATATATGTCCAAGATAAGTCCCGAAATGGATAAACTGACTAATTTTAAGCAACTTCTGTTCTATAAAGTTTTTTTGCCAAATCAATACTTTTCGAGTTATTTGCAACTGAAGATGTTCATTTTTCAACAAAATAACCACGTTTTTAGACGGTTTTTCGCAAACAACTCAAAACGTAAGCATTTTGTCGAAAAAAATATTCCTAGCAAAACTATAGCCTATAAAAAAGTAAACAAAAGTGGTGTATACAGGGTGTAACGAAAATACAGGTCATAAATTAAATCACATATTCTGAGACCAAAAATAGTTCGAATGAATCTAATTTACCTTAGTACAAATATGCACATAAAAAAAGTTACAGCCCTTTGAAGTTACAAAATGAAAATCGATTTTTTCGAATATATCAAAAATTATTTTTTAATGAAAATGGACGTGTGGCATTCTTATGGCAGGAACATCTTAAAAAAGAATTATAGTGAAATTTGTGCATCCCATAAAAATTTTATGGGGGTTTTGTCTCCTTAAACCCCCCAAACTTTTGTGTACGTTCCAATTAAATTATTATTGTGGTACCATTAGTTAAATTCAATATTTCTAAAACTTTTTTGCCTCCTAGTATTTTTTTGATAAGGCAGTTTTTATCGAGTTGTGGCTTCTTTTTTAAAATGTTTACATAAAAATTTTATGGGGGTTTTGTCCTTTAAACCCCCCAAATGTTTGTGTATGTTCCAATTAAACATTAGTTAAATGGCGGTACCATTAGTTAAACACAGTGTTTTTAAAACTTTTTTGCCTCTTTGTATTTTTTCGAGAAGGCACTTTTTATCGAGATATTACTTCTTTTTTAATATGGTTCAAAATATACCTAAAAATGTAAATCATAAATAAATTTTCATATTATGTATTACCAAGTCTCCATAATCGTACTTAGCCATATACAAATATGTGGTGGATTTGACAAATATTCAAAATATCTCGATAAAAACTGACTTTTCGAAAAAGTAATAAGAGGCAAAACAGTTTTTAAAATATTTTGTTTAACTAATGGTACTACAATAATAATTAAATTGGAACGTACACAAAAGTTTGGGGGGGTTTAAAGGAACAAAACCCCCATAAAATTTTTATGGGGTGTCCAAATTTCACTATAATTTTTTCTTAAGATACTACTACTATTAGAATGCCACATGTCTATTTTCAATAAAATATCTCTAATAGTTGTCGATATATTGGAAAAAATCGATTTTCATTTTGTAATTTCAGAGGGCTGTAACTTTTTTTATGTGCATATTTGTACTAAGGTAAGTTTGGTTCAATCGAACTATTTTTGGTCCCAGAATATGTGATTAAATTTATGACCTGTATTTTTGTTACACCCTGTATATTAGGTCTCTACACCTAGCAAAAGCAGAGTTATAGCTAATGAAAAATATGTTCATATTCGAAAAATTCCAAATAGAATAATTCAATGTGAAATATCCACATAATGAAGCACTCTTGGGGAAATCACATTACAAGTTTCTTAAAGTGTTTAAAAAAAAACTTTATTTTTGTTTTTATAAAAAAAAACCTAGAATCAAATGTATGCAAGTTACGCTCAAAATAAAGTTGGTCTCTTTTGTTTTGGCAAAAAACAATCAGGAAGATCACCCCCCAATTAGCAATTTAAATGAAATTAATCGTTACCGCTTCACAAGTTACTTTATTATTTTGTGTTTATAAAATATGATCTCTAAGTTTCATCGATTCAAAGTGCTTATTTTTGAAAAAATTTGGTTTTTAAGTAAAATTTTTAAAAATTTAAATTTTGAAAAAATGTTTTTTTCAAAATAACTTAAAATTGTTAGAGATACCAAATATCTTAAACAATAAAAAAAGACGGCTTTTCTTTTCTAAATATTTTGCATTCTTTTGTTTTTCTGTAAGACAAAATTTGGTTAAGATTCGGTGTTTCTAAATTTCCATACACTCGTGATAAGTGACTCGTTCAAGCCGTTTTAACTACAGATCTTTCAAAAATAAGGACTTTGAACCGGTAAAACTTACAGATCATATGATCAATACATACGCCAGTAAAAAACTTGTAAATTGGTAACAGTTAATTTCATTTAAAACGCTAATTAGGGGGTGATTTTACCGATTTCTTAACAAAAAAAAAGAGACCATCTTTGTTTTGAGCGTAACTTGTTTACTTTTGATGTTAAAATGTTTTTTTAAACAGAAATAAGCATTTTTTAAAAACTTTAAAAAACTCATAATGAGTTTTCCCCAAAAACGTGCTTTATTTTTTGGTTACGGCACGTTAAAATATTCGATTTGGAATTTGACGAATATGAACCTATTTTTCATTAGCTATAACTCTAGCTTCTACTAAGTATAGTGACCTAATATATACACCATGTTTTTCACTTTTTTGCGTGCTATATATTTGGTGAGAATTTTTTTTTCGACCAAATACTTACTTTTTTAGTTATTTTGAAAACTTTGAAAACGTGGTTATTTTGTAGGAAAATTAACATATTCACTCGCAAATAACTCAAAAAGTATTAACTTGGTGAAAAAACTTTATAGAACAAAAGTTGCTTAGAATTAGTCATTTTATCCATTTCCGGACTTATTTCAAACATATATTTTTCACCCCCAAAAGGGGATGAAATTCACCCCTAGGGCAAAAGCACATATCGGCATAATGTCACTTTTTTCTTTGACTTGTTAGCTATGTGTATGCCAAATTTAATGTCAATCCAAGCGGTTCTTTAAAATTTAGAGGTTTTGCAATATTTTTCCTTTAAAGAACGTACTACTGCTATTTATGACAAACATAATTCCTAACATAATTCCTAATAAACATAACATTTTTTTATATAATATAATAATATAAGGTTTGCTATTGAATAAACTTAAAAAACAACCTGCTAATTTTCACAATCGTAAACTTGTCAGGATGACAACTTCCACAATTAAACGCACGTTCCACAATTAAAACTTCCCCTGTTCCAGTGTCCCCATACCTCAAATTTTGTCCGACTAGACGCCGTTAAGCTATTAAAAAATTTTCAGCTTGCTATTAATAAACTTTTTTTTTAGGCGGGATCCATGTCTAAAAACTATTACAAATTTTTTATTGAAAATGTGCAAGTGGAATTCTTATGGCAGGAACGTCTTAAAAAGCAATAGTGAAATTTGTGCACCCACTTCATAGACATTTTATGAGGATTTTGTTCCGTTAAACCTCCAAATATTTGTGAACCTTCCAATTAAAAAATTATTGTGGTACCATTAGTTAAAAACAATATTTTTGAAAATTGTTTGCCTCTTAGCACTTTTTTGATAAGCCAGTTTTTATCGAGATATTTTGAACATTTGTATAATCCACCAAATATTTTTAAATGATAAAGTAAATTTATAGAAACCTGGTAATAATGTTATAAAAATATAATATCTACAATGTTTCTTAACTATTTGCAATGGCGGACTTTACAAATGTTTAAAATATCTCGATAAGAACTGGCTTATCGAAAAAGTACTAAAAAGCAAAAAAGTTTTAAAAACATTTTGTCTAACTAAAGGTACCACAGTAATAATTTAATTGGAACGTATACAAATATTTGGGTGGTTCAAGGGAACAAAACCCGCATACAATTTTTATACGGTGTGCAATTTTAACTGTTATTTTACTTAATACAGTAAAACATGTGTTAACGGCCACCTGTCAAAACCAGAAACCTGAACTAGCCGGCCAGTTTCAAAGTTCCCCAAACCAAAATTTGTGGACTACAAAACCTGGTATTAGCGGCCACCTTTTTATATCGGCCAATAGTTCTGTCATTTTTAGTGACCGTTATTGACAGGTTTTACTGTATGTCCAAATTCAATACAAAATCTCTAATAGTTTTCGACATATTTGAATAAATCGATTTTCGTGTTATAACTTCAAAGAGATGTAACTTTTTTATGTGCACATTTGTACTAAGGTACCTAAGTTAGATTCAATCGAACTATTTTTGGTCCCAGAATATGTGATTTAATTTATGACCTGCCTTTTTGTTACATCCTGCATATTCCGCAAAAATTTCTGTAACTTACGTCAACCATGTGTGTATTCGAATAATATTATCGATCATTTTCTGATCCAATCGAAAATCTTGGAAATATGAAATTAAGTTTGACTTTAGTCTATTTCGTAAGAGCTCTTCCATTGCGTTTAATCAGGTTGAACGTTTCTGAAACTGCTGAAATTATTGACAAGTATTTCCATACACGATACCATTAGTTCAATGGAAATAATTGCAAGAATCAATGACGGTGAACTAAATCGGTCAGTGTCTGACGACTATCCATTAAAGAATATTCTTTTAATCTCTTGCTAGAAATGAAAAATATGATGACATCAACTTATGATTTATATAAAATTTTTACTAATTGCCGTAGGATCAAGTTGTCTTTAAATTCATTTTTCTTATTCCGGATTTATACTCAGCCATTGCCACTGCTGCTGCCGGAAATATTGCCCGAAATACGATATCGACGCGAGTGAGGTGTTCACATCAGTTCCTCGCCAATGTCCTCACAACTCATTTACCGAACGACTCTCAAGAATGGAATGTGACGACAGCATCATCTTGCTCACTTACACACTTGCCGCTTGCCGGCGGCAAGTGAGAGAGAGAGAGAGAGAGAGAGAGAGAGAGAGAGTAGTTGAATATGAATACTCACTCGCGCTCGCGCTGCCAGTCCTTTGACTTCCGTCCCGAAAACCGACTTTTTGGGGAGCGCCGTGCAATGGCAGTAGCATGAGCAGCAGCAGCGCGAGTGAGCTATTTACACATTCACGCTGCCCACTTCCCTGTCCAACAGTACTGAGTGTAAATGCGGTATTATCATTTAATTCTTGTTACACAGACCATCCTAATCACAAAAAGACGCTTCAGTAACTACCACTCAGTGGTCTTGGGGTAGGACCTGTTACCAGATAAGAGGTGTTACCAAGCACTAGGTGAACAAAACGCATCGTACACTGGAGAAATGCAGACCTAGGCTACATAGGAGAGGTGTGAGTCAAACTCCAAAAAGATGGTTGAAAGATGTAAAAGAAAAGGCGGGAAGACAATGGAATCAGGTAGCAAGAAAAATTCCAAGGGAATGCTTACGTCCAGGAGTGAAGGGCTGTTATAGACGGAGAGCTAGAGCCGAAAAATCATCATCATAAGTAATATGGAGTTTGTCCTGTGAAATATGTCCATCGTATATTGACATTTATGACCCCTTTCAGGCTGACACCTCGGCGGATGCAGGAAGTAGCCATAAGGGATAAAGAGGGAAAGTTAGTGCAGTCATTAAAGGTTTTCATCTCCTATTTTGTTAAACCTCCGTCGATTTGCATGAAAATTGGTGACTAGTTAGAGCATACCTCAAGAAACAAAACTAGTTTGGTGCCAACTTGCACTTTTACCCTGGGGTGGATACCACCCCTTCTCGGGGAGAAAACTTTTTTTAATAATAACTTCACAAATCGATAGAGGGACAAATTTTAAGCAAAATTTTTTATATGAAGTTATTAAAATAAATCAATACTTTTTAAGTTATTAAAGATCAAAGATTTGAATTATTCGTGAAAGAAATGCATAGTGTAAAACGGTTTTTCATAAATAATTCAAAAACTGTAAGTTTTAACAAAATAGTTATGATTACCAAAATTGAAGATAATAAAAAACCGAATAGATCCTTTACGTGAAAGACCTTTTAGAATTAATTTAAAGTGAGTTATAGTTAATTGAATATTTACTAGTAAGTACTCAAATCTAAGAATTCGAGCTTAAATAACGGGAAAATGATGCATTTTATAAAATATACTTACTAGAATGAGAACCTTACTAATATGAAAATAAGAGAACGCTTTCAAATTTTTTAGGAAAAAGTGAAAATTAAAACATACGCTATTTATATATTTATTTTTAAATTAGTTTTAAATAAAACAGAATAATTTTCAAATGAATTTCGGGAATGAAGTTAGGATAATAATTTAATAATTTAATTTTAATTTTTAATAATATTTAATTTTTCTTTTGCAGTTTTCAATGTTTTTTCACTAAACAATTTCACAGCAGTATTTGTATCAATTGTACAATTTATTTTAAGCACGCAAGTGTATTGTGTTGCCATGTTAAAAACAGTTATATTTTTTGGAGTATACAGTAAAACCTGTGTTAACGGCCACCTGGCAAAACCGGAGACCTGTACTAACGGCCAGTTTAAAAATTCCCCAAACCAATTATATGTAGACAACAAAAACTGGCAATACCGGCCACCTTTCTATATCGGCCAATATTTCTTTCATTTTTAGTGGCCGTTACTGACAGGTTTTACTGTATAATATTCAATACAAACGCAGACTCCGAAATGACAGTAGCAAGTACCTATAAAATAGCGTCTATTTAAGAGCAGATGCGTGAAGTTACGGATGATAAAAAGAACATATTAATTAATTGTATGTTAGTAAAATATTATTTTTATCTTATTTCGATATTTAATTGAATTTTTTCTATCAATCTAAACTGAATATGTCCAGAAACTTGGGATGCCCAACAATGGGTACATTTGACATATATTCTAATACATGTTTGCTAATTTTTACATAAATGTCTTAAAACAATTTAAAAAAACTCATATAAATATTTAAGCTCCAAATTTTTGGAGCCTAAACTTTGAAAAATGTTTGTAGCATAATGTTTAATGGTATCAATTTCTCTGGAAGCTCATTTGATACATAATTCTGAGTACTTTGACAAGTGTTAAGTAAATATATTTTATAAAATGCATCGTTTTCCCGTTATTTAAGCTTGAATACTTAGATTTGAGCTAGCCGAAAAAAATATACATTCAATGACCTATAACTCACTTTTAGTTAATGCTCGAAGGTTTTTCAAATAATAAATGTATTTTATTTTTTATTGTCTTCAATTTTGATAATTATACATTTTTTGGTAAAGATATATGAAGAATTTGACAGACAGCCTGTAGAGTCAACGGAGACAGTAGCAGCAATGGTCACCAAAATAACCAACGAGGAAGTGGCTCAAGCGCTTCAAAAAATAAAGAAAGGAAAAGCGGTAGGACCAGATGATATTCCTGGGGAAGTATGGAGAGCATTGGGAGAGACAGGAACAAGGTGGCTAGCAGGTCTATTTAATAGAATTATGGAAGTTGGACAAATGCCAGACGAATGGAGAAGCAGTATACTGGTACCTGTTTACAAAAACAAGGGAGATATACAACAATGTACAAACTACAGGGCTATAAAACTGCTTAGCCACACCATGAAAATATGGGAAAGAGTAATTGATAGACGGATACGTGAAGAAACCGAAATATCCGAGAATCAATTTGGCTTTATGCAGGGTAGATCAACAACAGATGCAATTTTCATTATAAGGCAGTTGATGGAAAAATACAGGAGTAAAGAAACAAACGCTCATATGGTATTCATTGATCTTGAGAAAGCATATGATAGAGTTCCTCGAGAGATTCTGTGTTGGGCACTCAATAAGAAAGGAGTCCCTGGTGAATATGTAAAGATTGTGAGGGATATGTATGAGGGAGTAACGACTAGTGTTAGGACAGGTGTGGGAGAGACTGATAAATTTTATGTGAAAGTAGGATTGCATCAAGGTTCTGTGCTTAGTCCGTATTTATTCTCATTAGTTTTGGACCAGATAACAGCGAAAATACAGGGTAACATTCCATGGTGCTTAACGTATGCTGATGATGTCGTGTTAGTAGGAAATAGTGAAAGAGACTTAGAACAAAAACTGGAACAGTGGAGACAAGCTCTGGAGGAAAAAGGTTTAAAACTTAGTAGGACAAAAACAGAGTATTTGGAATGTTCATTTAAAGATGGAGCTACTACAAATAAAATGGTATCTTTGGATGGTGAAATGATTGTAAAAAGCAATAGTTTTAAGTACCTAGGATCGGTATTACAGAGTAATGGAGAAATAGATGGAGATGCATGCAGTAGAATTAGGGCTGGATGGATGAAGTGGAAAGAAGCGAGTGGTGTGTTGTGTGACAGAAAAATTCCAATGAAGCTGAAGGGAAAATTCTATAAAACAGCCATAAGACCAGCTATGATGTACGGAACTGAATGTTGGGCAGTGAAAAAGAAAGAGGAACAGCGAATGCATGTGGCGGAAATGAGAATGCTTAGATGGATGAGTGGAGTGACAAAGAAGGATAAAATTAGAAATGAGTATATTAGGGGAAGTCTAGGTGTGGCACCAATTGATGCCAAAATGAGAGAGCATAGGTTAAGATGGTTTGGTCATGTTCAACGTCGAGACGTTAACCACCCAATACGAAGAATAGCTGAAGTGCAGATTCCTGGAAGGAGTAGGAGAGGAAGACCAAAGAAGAGCTGGGGGGAGACGATAAGGCAGGACATGTTGGTAAAGGGGATTAACATTGATATGGCCCAAGATAGAATTGTGTGGAGAAATGCAATTAGGGAAGCCGACCCCGCATAGGGATAAGGCAAAGAGAATGATGATGATACATTTTTTGGTAAAACTTATAGTTTTTGAGGTATTTATGAAAAACTGTTTCACATCATGCATTATTTTCACAAAAAATTCAAATATTTGATCTTTAATAATTCAAAAAGTATGGATTTATTTTAATAACATGATATAACAAATTGTACTTAAAATTTGTCCCTCTATCGATTCGTGGGGTTATTTTTAATAAAGTAGTTTTCACCCCCGAGAAGGGTGTTGTTCAGCCCCAGGGTAAAAGTGCAAGTTGGCACAAAATCAGTTTTGTTTCTTGAGGTATTCTCTAACTAGTCACCAATTTTCATGGAAATCGATGGAGGTTTAACAAAATAGGAGGTGAAAACCTTTAATGACTACACTAACTTTCCCCTTTCATCCCTTATTGCTACTTTCTGTATCCACTGAGGTGTCAGCAATATACAATAGACAAATTTCACATGCCCAACTCCATATTACTTATGACGATGCTTTTCGGCTCTAGCTCTTAGACTATTAAACAAAGAAAAAAAATATTTCAGTGATTCTCTTCAAAAAAATTTTCAGGTTCAGTATTTGCGCCAATTATCTGTCAATCTTTCCGTTTTTTAATGATAAAATTTAACAGTATTTTTTCGAGTTCTGTTAGTGGTATTAATTAGTTTTTTTCAGAAATTGAAAAAATACAATTTTCTTACATCCTTTATCATGTTCAATCGGCTATTTATAGAGTCCAGGACAGAAGCTCATTATTTTATGTCATGAATTCAGTCGTTTGTAAATTATGGTCTGTTTTCTTTCTGACTGGAACTGATTGACATCTTTATTGACTTACTTGGTCGCGCTTGTCAGAAAACCTATTTTAATTATCCAACCATCGGAAAAATTAATACCAGCGAATTAATTCCTAACAGTTTGATGAAATTTTGATTATTTTCCCTATTGATTTAATGCCATTTATATCTTTAATTTAGTGCCCGTGTCTAGTGTTTTGTATCTAACACATTTACTGATATAACGGGGTCACATTCATCGATTTCAGTTAGCTATTTCTACTCCATTAAATATTTCTGTTTGATAATTATACACTAAATGTGAAATAGACGGAATTTATTGGAAATTCTGCATATTCATACCTACGTGAAATAATAGTAGAATACTTCAGTGATATATTTAGTAAAATACAATGACTTTCAAGGAAAACCAGCCCTGTATTAATTATATTACCTTAAATTGTTTTCATATAGGAATACATTACATTCTGAATTTTGTATCAACTTTTATATTTTTTAATAGGCTTTGGAACTAGAAATCATGTTGCAGATGATTATTTCATTCATAGAGATTTTGATTCAACCTACAACCTACCAGAATAAAAATTACAGCGGACATTTTTTTCGATAATTTCCCGTCGTCAAGTATTACGTCAGAGATGCCCTTTGTTGCTACTCAAAAATGAACATACACTGACATTAATAATTAATGTTTTACAACTTATCACAGAGAACACCAAGAAACAGGTTTAACAAATATTGAGGCGAAGATATCAATCAAATATTTTTTAAAATGAGTTAAAAAGACAGTTTTATTCATGAAATAATCTTACCAAATTACTTTCGAGCTCGCAAAAATTATTGATTTGTATTGCTCTCGTAACACTTTGACATCCCTTTGTCAGTCCCGAGTGACAAAGTATCACTCGGGATACAAATCGATAATTTTAGAACTCTCGTGCAATTACTACTGATAATATGGAGAAACTAGCAATAGCATTATGTAGGCAACTGTTTTCTAGGGCCATATTTTTTCGATTATTTCATTCATAAAGATTCTGACCAAAAGAACTTTCAGCGATTATTTTTTAATGATTTTAATTTCCAATCAGGTAGTAAGATTTTTTATCACGTATTTAATTCTGTCCAATCAGATTATTATTATTATTATACTGGAATAATCTACTTACACATTATTTTTAGTCCATGTGGTGAGACCGCTCCCGTCTGAAAAGATTCGGTTTATTTGTGGATTCCTATTCAAAAATGTCCCCTTTAAACAAATACAAAAGATCACCTTTTTTGCTCTGAAATATATATGTTTAGGTTTTTTGGGTCATTCTAAACAAGAAAGGTATCTCATAATTTTTCTCAAAAATTGATAGTTTTCGAGTTATAAACGATTTAAAATCTGAAAAATGCGAAAATAGGCATTTTCAACTCATATTTAAGTTTGTATTTTTGAGGTTTCCAGATACTCAATTTGAAGGTTAAACATTCAGCTTCAAGGTTCTGAAGAGTGATCGCGTCTATCTTGAATTTATACCGTTGCTTTTTACATGTTAAATATGGATGTTTATCCGATTTTTTTTTGCCGGTGCGGCGCGCTCTTTTTCAAAAATTTCCTTTTCTCCGAGAAATATTTTTTCTAGATGCTTTGGGATATTCTAAATAAAATAAGTTTCTTGACATTTTTCTCAAAATTTAATAGTTTTAAAGTTATAAGCGATTTAATATCCGGAAAATGACAAAAAACGTATTTTCGGTTTTTAAATCGCTTATAACTTTAAAACTGTTAACTTTTAAGAAAAATGGCAAAAAACTTTTTTTATTTAGAATGTCCCAAAGAATCTACAAAAAATATTTATCGGAGGAAAATAGGAGATTTTTGGAATAGAAAAGTCGGATGGACATGGACATGCATATTTAACAATTAAAAAACAACGATTTAAATTAAGGTTAGGCGCGATCACTCTGCAGAATCTTGAAGCTGAATGTTTAAACTTCAATCTAAGTATATGGGATCCTCAAAAATACTATCACTAATACTATACTAAAAAACTATCAATTTTTGAAAAAATGTACAAGATACCTTTCTTGTTTAGAATGACCCACGAAACTTAAAAATATATGTTATGGAGCAAAAAAACGTGATCTTTTGTATTTATTTAAAAAAATTGTTTAAACAATTTCTGTCCAAAAATTCCGCCCGGCACCCTTTATATTTGTTTAAAGGGGACATTTTTGAATAGGGATCCACAAAGAAACCGAATCATAAATTTTTTTAGACGGGAGCGATCTCATTACATGGACTAATTATACTGATACTAATATTTAGGTCTTTTGTTTCTGTTTAATTAAAACGAGTTTTATAGTTTTGACAACAGTGACATTTAAACAACTTAACCAAAATAGACTTTTAGTTCTGCGTCTAATGTCAAGCTGTCACCAGTTCAAGAAAAATCGGCAATTTTAAGCGCTCGAGGGTAATTCGGTAAGATTATTTCATGCATAAAACTGTATTTATAAATAATTTTAACCAGATTTAAAGCCAGTTTTTTTCGAGATGCAGCTTCTTTATTAATATGTTTACATATAAATTTTATGTGGAATTTTTGATATGTCCACATTTCAAATGCTTCCAACCTATCAAGACATTGTTTATTAAGAGTCCATGTCTCCACACCATACAAAAGAACAGAAAATACATGCCATTTTAGTACTCGTTTTCTAAGATTAAGGCTTAGGTCTCTAATACATAATATTTGTTTTATATTATTGAATGCACTTCTGGCCTTTTCTATTCTAACTCTGATTTCTTTGATATAATCGTTTGTTTCATTAATGTTTGTCCAGAAATAGTTATAAGAAGTTATAATTCTGAACTCGTTATAATTCTGAACTGTATTGTTTTATTATTTACGTGTAGACTGATGTCTCTAATATTTTTTTTGATATAACCATAAATTTTGTTTTCTTTATGTTCAGTGACAGATCAAATTCTTCGCTTGTTGCAACAACCTTATCTAAAATTCTTTGTAGATATGTAATCAGTTAAGGGAACAATACCCCATATAATTTTTATGAGGTGTACAAATTTCCCTGTTTTTTTTTAAGACGCCCCTGCCATAAGAATGACACATATGTCCATTTTCAATAAACAATCTCTAACAGTTTTCGATATATTAAAAAAAATCGATTTTGATTTTGTAACTTCAAAGGGCCTTTACCTTTTGTATGTGTACATTTGTACTAAGATAAGTTATGACTTGCATTTTTGTTACAACCTGTATATATTGGGATATCAATTAGAGCCAAAGTTGACTTAGTAAATTAACTTTCTCAAATTGAGTGCTAAATTGTTATTTCGTAAACAAAAACATAAACAAAAATAGGTTTATAGTTAAAATCCTTTATGCTTTTGGACTTTTGTTGAGTTGAGCAACTCTTCTTCAAGAAACATGTTAAAACGTTTGACGAGTCATTTGGAATTCTAATAAAATCAATGGAATCTAAATAAACAATGCCTTTATATTGTTCTTTTGATTGCTATACTTATTACAGCTAATAAAGGACAGCTATAATAGTCGCATAACCAGCGTTTACTGCAACTTAAACTGAAGCATATGAATTATTTACGATTCTCCTGAAGTTTGCAGAAACAACCATAAATCTACTTTATAATAATAAAGAACTATCTGAAGCTATTAAATTATTTAAAATGATAGCAGAAACGCGAATAAAAACTAAAAAGCTCTAGACTATGAATACAAATATTTAAATTTTTGTGTGGACTAGATTATACACATTATCTATTAAGTTTGATTTAAGTTTTTAGTATTACTGAATTTATATTCAAGAGAACATTGCAGTTTATTTATTTTCTGTTGTACTTTATATTCTGATTATTGATTTTTATTTAATAATATCCTTCAGGTTTTGTCGAATTATATCGACTGTTGTAAGTAATGCTATACTAAGTTTATTTGCTGTTAGAACTCATGGAAGTTTTAAGAAAGTTCTGACTAATGTAAAATTAATAATAATTGCCGTAGGATCTAGTTACCATAAAATACAAATTTTCCTTTATCATTTAATTTCTGTTGACACTTGTCAATAGTCGGATAATTTGTGCTGCTTAATAATGGCTTAAGGTATATGTCCATTATACCGTATCATACCATATAATGGTAGTCAGACCGTGTAGTCGTAAAAAGCGCTCTTCTTACTACTAGAGCGGATTAAACTCGTTATAAATTCGCATACCGTCTTTCTTATCTCACATACCAGAGAAATACATTACATTACATTACATTACATTACATTACATTACATTACATTACATTACATTACATTACTTTACATTACATTACATTACACTATATTACACAACATTACATTAGATTACATTACATTACATTATATTACATTACATTACATTATATTAAATTATATCGCATCACATCACATTACATTACATTACATTGCATTACATTGCATTACACATAATCAATGAGACACTGAAAACTTGTCTATAAAGAGAAATAGCCCAAGAGCAAACTGAAGGAGGAGTTAAAGGTAGAGGTACTCGAGAACACCTTCTAAATATAAGAGAAATAATAGAACAATCTAGGGAATTCAATATTCTACTATAGATTTCCTTTCTAGATTATCGCAATAGTGTTGAAAAGTGTGAAGTGGGTCAAGGGAACACTTATTGCAGATACTGAAAGAACTAGGCGTACCACAACACTCAATTTCGCTTATACCTATTTGAAATGTACGCACAGACTACTGGAACGGGTAAAGTACTTGACCCACTTTCAAACCAATTTCATCCAGAAGAATGTGTCAGACAAGGATGTATACTCTCTTCTTCTTCCTTTGCACTTGAATTCGTCCAATTTTAAAATAGGCTTCCACCAGTTTCCTCCATTCGCTTCTGTTTTGTGCTTTCTGTTTTCAGTGTGTTCCTCCTATTTTTCTAATATCATATCTCCGTCTAATGTCATCTGGGGTCGTCCTCTTGCTCTCTATCCTGTCCATGGTTTCCATTGTTGTATCGTGGTATTCCACCTTTTGTCCGTTTGTCTGGAGTTATGACATACGAAATTTCATTTTAGCCTGGCTATATGTTGTCCTGGGTCTTTGACTTTTGACAAACTGCGTGGACCGATTACAGGACAACGAATAAAATACATTGGACATGTTATGAGAGCTAACACATAAACCGTGGAAAGACTTATTATTCAAGTAAATAAGTTAAAATAATGTTTGGGCATCAGTTCGGTTATATTCGTTACTGCCAAGCAAACACAACTGTTCATTGCTCTTAATTTTGTTACACATAAAATAATTTTGCCATTAAAAATTTATAATTAATTAAGATAATTGACCATGATTATCATTATTTTAGACCAAGGGGCGGTAAAATAGGGAGAAGGAGTGAAGGGATGGGATCCCTATTTAATAGTGGTACTTTTTAAATTTTGATTATAGGCCGTTCCTCGCTATTCTTGGCATATCTAAATTTTAATGTAAAAGTTTAAATAAAATAACGCAAAAACTATGGCATATATTGAGATAATTCTTTTTTTATATGAAAGGAATTAAAAAGTTCTAGTGCTCTATTTGTTTTTAATTTATTAAATTGTTTAAACAATGTGTGTTTTTTAATTTTTTTGTTTAAAATTAACGTAAAAAAATTTAAATACAAATACGTCACTAGAGAATTTTTCCCACTTTCCGAATCTGTTTTTGTTTTTAACATAAAGTGTAACACAAAGCACCTATTTTGTTTAAACTTTTAAAAAATCTCAAAGTTCTGCTAAAATTTATCTCGCTCAGTGATCACAGGCTATCCTTGTTGTCGATATCGAACAGTCAGCAAGCCAACAGGTACAGATACCCTCTCGGTAGGGGGTATCTTGTAAATAGATAAAGCTTATTTAGACTTTTGATATATAATTCCAAGATTTTTATTATAATATTTATTTGAAAACACCTTCTACAGAAACATTGCACATAATTCTATGTTATATAATTTTATTTTATCGATCTTACTGATCGTGATAGTACTCGAATTCTTATAATATAAATATAATTAGTAGTCCAGAAAGCCACTGCGCATCCGCTAGGAAAAATATTCTAATTCGGACTTTTTGCACAATCTTACTCAAAAAGGACTCCCTTTAACAAATGTGCATGTTGCCAGGACCAAAAGGTGGTCAAACATTTTTTAAACGTTTTTTTTTTGTTTTTTCCTAAAATTATTTTTTTTGCATGGAAAAACGTTTTTTTAGGTTTTTTGGATCATTCTAAATAAAAAAGGTCTTTAGTGACTTTTCTCTAAAAATGATAGTTTTTGACATATAAGCGATTAAAAATTGAAAAATTGCGAAATCGTCCATTTTTAACCCTCAAAAACTATGTGAAAAACTGAAAATTTGAATGTTGCCAAGGTAGGTAGATATTCTTTAAACATCGATTGATGAAATCCCAAAGAGTTTTTTGCAATACAGTATTCAAAACTCCTTTGTTGTTTAATTGCTAATCAAGCGTGCGCGACACTATTTTCCACCGACAGTATGGTGCAAATGAAAGGAATAAATTCGTTATTTCGTAAACCGGTGATTTTAAGGAAAAACCCGAAACAGGTCGATTTTTATTTTTAAGTTATGATGTTGTGGCATATATGGTATGCTAGTGACGTCATCCGTCTGGGCGTGATTACGTAATCGATGATTTTTTTAAATAAGAATAGGGATCGTGTGGTAGCTCATTTGACAGGTTGTTCAATTCTCTATTCAGTAATGTAAACATTTACATAATTATTTATACAGGGTGTCCTTCTACTTCTTTTTTTGTCAAATAATTTAATTTAATAAAAATTTTTTGGACACCCTGTACAAATAATTATGTAAATGTTTATATTACTGAATAGAGAATTAAAGAACCTTTCAAATGAGCTAG
This sequence comes from Diabrotica virgifera virgifera, assembly GCF_917563875.1. Lineage (NCBI taxonomy): Eukaryota > Metazoa > Arthropoda > Insecta > Coleoptera > Chrysomelidae > Diabrotica > Diabrotica virgifera. The sequence continues at coordinate 220,471,661 of NC_065449.1, forward strand.
CACACGACCCTTATTCTCATTTTAAAAAATCATCGATTACGTCATCACGGCCAGACGGATGACGTCACTAGTATACCATGTATGCCACAATATCATAACATAACTTAAAAATAAAAATCGACCTGTTTCGTGTTTTTTCCTTAAAGTCGCAGGTTTACGAAATAACGAATTTATTCCTTTCATTTGCACCATACTGTCGGTGGAAAATAGTGTCTCGCACGCTTGATTAGCAATTAAAAAACAAAGGAGTTTTGAATAATGTATTGCAAAAAGCTCTTTGGGATTTCATCAATCGATGTTTAAAGAATATCTACCTACCTCAGCAACATTCAAATTTTCAGTTTTTCACATAGTTTTTGAAGGTTAAAAATGGCCGATTTCGCAATTTTTCAATTTTTAATCGCTTATATGTCAAAAACTATCATTTTTAGAGAAAAGTCACTAAAGACCTTTTCTGTTTGGAATGATCCAAAAAACCTAAAAAAAACTTTTTTGCATCCAAAAAAATAATTTTAGGAAAAAAACAAAAAAAAACGTTTAAAAATTTTTTGACCACCTTCTGGTCCTGGCAACATGCAAATTTGTTAAAAGGAGTCCTTTTTGAGTAAGATTGTGCAAAAAATCCGAATTAGAATATTTTTCCAAGCGGATGCGCAGTGGCTTTCTGGACTATAGGTGATATGTGCGTCTATAAAGTAACGCATAAATTCATTATTAGCCAAATAAACCACATTATTAGAAATTACCGAAACATGTCGATTTTTGATTTTAGTTTTCAATTTTAGTTTTTATATTTTTTCAAATTATAATCTAATATACAAGGTGAACCACCTTTGAATGATGACGTCATCACCTTTTTTAAACAAAACCCCCATTTTTTTCAATTTATAGATTTTGCTTGCTGGGGCGATTCCAAAAATGTATAACACGTTGCTTCAAATTGGTGCAGGGTGGCAAAAATAAGTGCGTGTCTATAAAGTAACGCATAAATTCATTATTAGCTAAATAAACAACATTATTAGAAATTACCGAAACAGGTCGATTTTTGATTTTAGTTTTCTATTTTTTCAAATTATAATCTAATATACAGGGTGAACCACCTTCGTATGATGACGTCATCACCCTTTTTTTTAAACGCAACCCCCATTTTTTTCAATCTACAGATTTCGCTTGTTGAGCTGATTCCAAAAATGTATAATACTTGCTTCAAATTCGCTGTGTCTAGGTACACGCTAACGTGTACGCAAATAAAAAAGTTAGGTACACGCTTAAACGTCATCAAGTCAGTGACGTCATTATTTAGCGTGTACTATGACTGGGTTTTTTGGTACACGCTAATTTGAGCCGCGTGTATGCTGTGGTATTAAGCATCTGTAAGTATCGCGAGTGTCAGAGTGTGGTTAGAATTTGTCTAATCGCGTTATGTTTACACTTTAATATTGATTTGTAAAGAGTTTCCTTATTTTTTACTTGTTTAGTGTTTTTTTTAATTAACTACAATGGAGTGTGGACAATTATTTAGTTCTTTTAATGAGTTTAACAACATTCTAAAACAGTATGAAAAAGAGACAAAAATTCGTGATTAACGGTAGCAGAAGTAATAAGATAAAATATACGGGGCGATTGATTAGTGTGATAAAGCTCAGTAGATCCGTAATAGATAGCAATAAAAGTTAGTATCAAACATTTTAGCAAACTTTGAGCTTCATATTACAAAATTACTAAAATTAATTAGAATGTTACAGGGCGTTCGATAATATACTGGCGGACCAAACTTATGTTTTTTAAATGGAACACCCTATATTTTATTTTATGTTCGAAATCTTCTTAACTTCCATATCACAAAAATATAAAAGTTTATTATGTTATACAGGATATTTACAAAGTTATAACCAATTTTCTATGAAAATCGTAACAAGTTCAACTCCCTGTATAAATAAAAATAAACACCAAATAAACTGGTATAATTAACTTACGTATAAAAATTATTTTAGCAGTATTTTGTATATATCATGTTAACTAATATTTATTTTGCTAACCTGAATAAATATACTTTTATATGCATATTGTTTTATTACAATTAAGTTTGAAACATCTGAATAGTTTTGCTTCCCTTCCCCTTCCCTTAATAAAAATATTTTCTATCAAACAAACAACAAACACTAAAACTATCAAAATAGCGTGTACCAAAATATAAAGTCACCGCGCACGCTAAATAATGACGTCACTGGCTTGATGAAGTTTAATTCGCGTGTACCTAACTTTTTTATTTGCGTACACGTTAGCGTGTACCTAGACACAGCGCTTCAAATTTAAACAAACAACATTATTAGAAATTACCGTAATAGTTCGATTTTTGATTTTAATTTATTATTTTTTCAAATTGTAATGTAACATACAGAGTAAACCACCTTCGTATGATGACGTCATCACCATTTCCTGGAATCCCCACTTTTTTAAATTTTTATATAATTTTCCAGTTATATAAATTTTTATTTATAAGAATTGAAACCTGCTTGAAATCTGCTTGCACCTTTTTACCATTTTTTTGTTTCCGTGAGAACATAATATAGGTATTCAATTTTAGATTTTCCATGTCTTTTACTCCTAGTCTATGTTTTTTATTGACTCACTGTATATTCTTGCTTGTCTTCTTCTTCTTTTTTTGTATAAACATGACTGTCTGTTTTTTAATGTGCCTCCAGTAAGTTGTGGTTCCATCGTTTTCGTGGTCATCCTACTGATCGTCTTCCTATTGGAGAATCATCTCTCGCCGTTCTTACTTCTCTATTTGTTGCTATGTGGCTTATGAAGTCATTCTATTCTACTCTTATGCTTGTCTTCTTCTTCTTCTTTTTGTATAAACATAACTGTCTGTTTTTTAATGTGCCTCCAGTAAGTTGTAGTTCCATCGTTTTCGTGGTCATCCTACTGATCGTCTTCCTATTGGGGAACCATCTCTCGCCGTCCTTACTACTCTATTTGTTGCTATGTGGCTTATGTAGTCATTCTATTCTACTCTTGTGCTTCTTACCCAGTTTTTAATGTTCTCGACCTTACATCTCCGCCGTATATCTGTACTTCTAGCTCTGTCCCATAGTTTCTTACCATCGATTTTTCGAAGGGTTTTCATCTCCTCTGCTTTGAGCAATCTTTATGTCTTCACTGTCTTAGGTCGTGCTTCTGCCGCATATGTCATTATTGGTCTGACGACTGTTTTGTAAATTCTGCCTTTCATTTCTTTTCCGTAATTTTTATTTTTCCACATTGAGTCATTCAGGCAACCTGCGGCTCTATTTACTCCATTCACTTTATCTCCCACTTGTTCTATTACCTGACTCTTCAGCTCTAATTTTCATCTAGATTCCGTATGATATAACCACGCATTTTTTGTTTTTTTTTTGGAAATTAAAACGTTAAATTTTTTGGCGGTTATATTAAATAGGTGCAGCATACGTTGTAAATCTGCATCCGCATCGTCTGCATATCACATTATCTTGTTGTTTTTCTCCCACTTGGTATCCTTTTTTAGTTCTTACTTTTACTCTTATTCCTAGAAGTACCTCTATTGAGTATAACAAATTAATGGATAACGCCCTTTAATTTTACCCTGTTAAATCGCTTATTAAACGAAACATAAATATCCGGTTTGTTGTATTCCAATGATTTCTTTTGAACTTTCCTCATTATAAATATAGCATCTGTTCATGATCTTCCCGACCTAAAACCTTATTGTTCTTCTGCTAATGTTGCAATTCTGTATATTCCATGCTCCTAAATTCATTATCCGTTTTGATTGCCGATTTATTCTATTTATTCGGTACCTTGTTCCGTCCCTTGGTTTGGGCTTATTGGTAAGTAATTTTTTTGAGTGGTGGATCACTGGTTCTCTTCAACCACCAACCTGAAGGGCCAGATAATTTATCCTCACGGTTTTCTTCCCCTAGACTAATTATTGTCATCCATGAAGAGTTCATTCCACCTTTATTTTTGAATATGTTCATCTGCTGCTCTAACCATTGTGACCTATTTGTATTTATCTGTTTTTTTGGATGTTTGACATATTCTTCATCTATGTAACCGTAGACAGTGGCTCTTACAATATACTATCAACCGAAGTCAGCTGAACCTTGCTTTTTTTTTCAAGGTAATTACTTCCCTTTCCTCTTTTTATCCGGTTTGGGACTGGCAACATAATTGCTAAACTACTCAGTTCACTCAGTAGTCATTTAGACATAATTTTGGGTGCATGTCACCTAAAAGGAATGTGTGTATTCTACGGCAGAACCCATAGTGAAAGAACCTAGTCTCTAGAGCTATCCATAAATTTAAAAATCACAAAGCCAAGAACCGACACTATATTCAAAATGTTTGAAAAATTGAGGATACATTTTGGTACATGCCTTTCAAGAGCTGATTTGCCAAATCTGGAAAAAAGAGCATTTGACAACCTCCCGAAAAGAGAGTGTTATCATTCCCATACACAAAAAGGGTGATAAAATCGATTGCACAAACTATACAGGTATATCACTTATCAATACAGCATACAAAGTATTTCCCTAATACTATTGAAAGAATCTTATTTCTTTTTTATTTTGTTTTTGTTTATTTATTTAGCGTATGGTTTTTTACAGTACGATAAATACACACTTATATACCTATATGCAAATACTAAGGTAGGAGGAATGATCTCAAAATATATCGCTATAGGTATTATACATCATTTTGTTAAATTTGTTTTATTTAAAAATTTACAATTATAATCACGTGAATCCTTTCATTGTGTAGGTCCGAACCTTTCACTCCAGGGGGTGTATTGTATAATAGAATTTTTGAACTGGGGTTGAGGAAACATCAGATTGACGTAAAAAGTATTACTTCATGAATAGATTTTGTTTTGTATTGAAAGAAATTTTTGAAATAGAGATATTTTACAGTTACATTATTCAAGGATGGGCCTTAAGATGGCTTTATAAGCCGAAAGCGCTCAGTTAGGAATTAATAATTATTTTACACACTTTTAAAATACTCTTTTCCCAATCATTCATTTGTCACAAGTGTGTACAAAATATGTACCTATATCAGTCTTTTTCAAAAACGAAAAAGACAAAGACACACAAATCATTTGTTGTTTTTTTATTCTAGACAGATGCAAATAATTGTTTTTTGTAGCAAATAAAAAAGAATTTTTAATTAATTTTGCTCGTGTTTGCAATATTTTTTTCTTTGTCTAATTCCACAAGAAAACAATAAATTATATCCATTGTGTGTGGAAAAGTAAAGTTTTTATTGGTACAAATGCGATTATTTCCAGCAGAGACTGCAAACGTTGTGGCTCGACTTGTACACTTTTAACAAATAAACCGCAAAATTAACTTAGAGCCACCCCTACCCCTATTGCCTCCAGTCGTCTACTTTCACGCTAGAGAATTGGAAAATGCACAGAGCATAACGCAGCAGCCAGTGTCGATGCCAATAAAATTACTAATTCCATTATTGCCTTCGTTTGTGTTTGTCATTGTATTGGTTTGTTGTGTGAAGGGATGACTAATAAAATTTTTGTGAAGATGCCGTTTGGAGGAATTTGTTATGACTCTTTGAAGCTTTTTTGGTATCGATTATTTATTTTATCTGTTGATACACGTTTTCGAATGATTATTCAAACATAAATAAAACTTTGATATGTTTCCTTTTGATTCAGAGGAGATGCACAATCTCTAGACATAGTCGAGGAAATGAAGCTGGAAAAATGGCAAAACCTCGCAATTTTTTCGTTCAGCATCGATTTGTACAAAAATTTGGGATTAGGCTCATTTCACCCTCTAGTTCATTTTCTATATTGAGCCGTTGTACGCTTTTGGTTTTTTAGGGGTGAAATCCACCCCTAATTGTAAAAAATTATAAAATAACATTTTAAACTTTAATATGGTCAACATTTGCTTCTTATTAGTTACATAATGATTGTTTTGTGCTTTAAGATATAATATCACAATATTTCAACCCTTAAAACCACCCTTGTTGGAGCTATATATGAAAAGTTTACTTATCCTAAAAGAATAATTTCGGCTTGCATCAATTTACATAAAAATTTGGGGTTAGGATCATCTTACCCTGTACTTCATATTTTATATCATGCTCAAGGGCGTTGATTATTTTTAGGGGTGTAAACTACCCTTATTGTCAAAAATTATATAAAAACATTGTAAACTTTAATATAGGTAAACTTTGGTTTTTATTGGTTAAATAATTATTGTTTTATGTTTTAGGATATAATATCATAATATTTCAACCCTTAAAAACCACCCTTAATAACATTGCAATTTTTATAAGTAGACAATTTAATAGATCTATACAGAAAAAAAAAGTAGAATTAAGGAATTACAAAAACATCTATTTACACAAAAATACGAATTTACAAATATATAAAAATACACATACAAATAGTGTTTTAGTCATCCAGCATACGAACCGGGTCTGTGGTATTATATAGGTACATTAAAAATGTTCTTAAAGGAGACTATTCGAATTTTACGAAAAAAAAAAATTAGTTTTATAAACATAGCTCCTTTATTTTTGGCGATAAAAAGTTTTTTCAATAACAGTTTTGTAGGATTTTTGAAGAATAATAAGACTTTGTTAATTAAATTCCGTAAGATCCCTTAATTTTTAATTGAGGTGGGTTTAAACGGCTCGAATAAGGGGATGTTTGCTCGTAAATAGATGTTTTAAACAGCTATATCTCGCTAACTGTTCACTATAATGAAAATCTGTGCATAAGGAAATTTTTGCTATTAAAAAAGCTACAATTTAGTAGTATATCATTTTTTTCGTATCTCCAGTATTTTCGGAGATATTTTGAAGAAAATGATAAAAAATGCAAAATTGCCAAAAATACATTTTTCTTTAAACTCCAATTTTTCTAAAATTAGGCCTTTTACATAGGTCAAACTTATTGGGTGTATTTATAATATAAATATAAAAGGAATTACAGAAAGACGAAGACCAATTTTTAGTTACAAGGGTAGTTAGGGGGTTGTTTTCACTCTTTTTGTCGTAGAGAAAAATAGGTACCGACTTTTTTTATCGTAAGTTGCTCAATTTTTATGCTAGAAACTTTTTATTATTTTTTTGAAAGATATTATTGTACGCTTGAAAAAATATTATGTAAGTTTTCCTGGAAAAATGGAAAGTTTTCCCGTTATTTGGCCTTGATTATTTCAAATTATGCATTTATTTGACGAAAAAAGCTAACCTATAACATGTCGTAGCTCGGTTTGTATTGGTCGTAAAAATATTATCGAAAAACAGTTTTATTTGTGTTACTAAAAGATACAATTTTAATATCTACAGTTTTTTTGATTAAATGCATATTTTTCGAGTTATTCTCAAAAAACCCTCTAAAAAAGTCGATTTTTCCGTCGAAAAACTGTTACTTTCAACCACGAATAACTCGAAAAATATTAGTTTTACGAAGAAAATGTAAAAAACATTTTTTTATTAAAATCACATTTTACATCGATTTACATGGTTAAAATGTAATAAAAAATTCCCACCCTCGAGATGGGGTGGCAAATACCCCCAAGGTTTTAGCGTACAGCAGCATGATATAGAAAATGATCCTTGGACTATTCCCTACCTTCTGTGAAAATTTCAAGTAAATCCATGCTGGACGAAAAAATTGCGAGCCAAAATGCTTCATTTCCTCGACTAACAGCTGTTGTTTCTGTCTTAGGACGTCATTAGTGGAGCGTGCACGTCTGTGAACAAAACGAAACCAAACTGTCAATTTATCTGGAATTTTAAAGATAGTTTAAAATCCACTTTTACGACGCTGCAGCGACATCTACTAAATAAAAGAGAAAAGTCTCAGATACAAAATTCACCATTATAATAAAAATTAAAAATGTAAATAATTATTTAAATCTGAAAACTTTTCTTGTTAGGACTTCTTTTTGATACATCCTCAATTTGTGAATTTTAACACAACACACGACGAATAAAGAAAGCGTAAAGGCCTCTACAATATGCAGTCACATTCTGCTTTCATTCGTCTAGGAAAAAACTGCCCGACAGAAAGTTCCGTAGAAGTTAAACTAGTAGTTTACCAGTATTGTACAATATAGGCATGTACATATCGCACCCTCAGTAATATAAGGGCTCAACTCAAAATTTGTGTTAATTGTGATTTTGAATGATATGGGCACAATATGAAATTCTCTACCGGTTAGCATTGACAGAGGGAGAAAAAAACATGAATGGTTGGGTAAATTATATAATATGCCTCTCTCACACTCTCCCCGGCCACCTCTGGTTTTTACTGCTACAAGGGAGCAATCAGTAACATGTCTTTCTATGACGAAAATCCTGCATGGTTAGTTTGTGTTTTAACATTCTGTATTATATAGAATAGTTTTTAGTTGAGCCGTTATATTATGCAAAATATAACTTTTTTTCAGTGCCACCGTTGCATTTGGTTGTCTTTTTAAAGACAGATCACATGCTATGATTTTTTGTGGCGGATATTCTTGAGTTGGGATTGATTTCATGTAATCGAATGAACTATCTTTTAGTAAAGTCGTCCCAGGAACGCAACTCATCAATATTGGCAATATCATTTTAAAGTCGTCCACTTTAAAATGTATAATACGTGTCTGAATTGCCGATATAAATGAGTCAGATTAAATAAATTATTAGAAGAATTTTTTACTAAGCAAATACATTTTTGTTTATTTAGTATTATTTTGTATTTTGACAACGACACCCGACTTGGGCGTCGAAACGTTAATAAAATCATTTTTAGGTAAAATTGTGGCTTATTTCCCATTTGAATATACTTGATTAATGCAAAATATAGTAAATTAATAGGTCTAATTCATAATAGATCGTTATTTTGCATAAACAGTGACAGTGACAGGGCATTAATAATATAAGGGATCAAACTTAAACTGTTCCTTATCTCTGTTATATTTTTTTGTACTATATGGGACTAACTTGAAAGTATTTTTTCAGTTACATGTAATTAGTGGAATTTATTTATATTAATTTTTCTTTCTCATCGCTATTTATAGTGCAATTATCAAATAACAAATCTGCCAAATTTCACATTTATAAATTAAATAATACGCATGTTATTTGAAAAAATAGCTATAATTTTGGAAACCAGAATCTTTAAACGCGATATCCCAAAAATCTACTTTTTGAATTGTGCCTCTATATTACTGGGGATGCGATATTATATATCAAAGTATTAATATAATTTCAGTTGTGACGACTCTTGGTCGGATGGCTGGATTAAGGAATAGTTTAAAATTGAGGATGAAGTTTATTCAAATCACACAGAGAAAAATATAAGATTACTTTTTTTGCATGTGAAATAATGAACCAGTATAAATTTAACTCCATTTTTGGAGTTTGGAAATACATGTGTTTCAAAAAAGACTGCCAATACAGGGCCCCTGCCCTCACCCTTAGAGGAAAGTAAAACGTAGAACACACTCTACAATTCTTTTTTTTTTTAATATGTCAAGGATTTGACTGTATTCTGTAGAGTTACAAAGTTATCTGCAATCCGTCAAAGATTATCCGCTTTGCTAAAAAGCAATTAATTAAAAAACCATGGTTGCTGCTACTCCACACCTCTAACTTCAGGATCGTCGTGGTAGAATTTCATGCAGAGGAAGAAAAAGAGTAGCAAGCCCTATTGCCAACAGTCGTCTACTTTTCACGCTAGAGAATTGGAAAATGCACCTAGCATAACGAGGCAGCAAGTGTCGATGCCAATAAAATTACTAATTCCATTATTACCTTCGTTTGTGTTTGCCATTGTTTTGGTTTGTTGTGTGAAAGGATGACTAATAAAATTTTTGTAAAGATGCCGTTTGGAGAAATTTATTCTGACTCTTTGAAGCTTTTTTGCATCGATCCTTTATTATAGTATCCGTTGATGCTATACGAGAGACTGTCTAGATCGAACTTTTTTTTTATTAAAAAACATATTAAATAATAATAAATAAAATAGTTTTTGTTCGCGCCATTTAAATATTGCATTAATTTTAGTTGTCTGTTTGATGCACACCCTGTATTAAAAAACCGTTGGATTGATATAAACATTCTTTCACTTAAAGACGACTACGATCTACTTTGTTTTGATAATAATTCGTTCAGAGAAATTATGTTTCAGCTGTTTGCTGCATAGACAAAAACTTTGCGATACGCTGGGACCTGGGACAGAAATCAACCGGTGGTAATGTAGCAGAGTTTGAATTGAAAAGTCGAAGATACGATACGTCGGTGACTGGGTCACGTTTTCCGTACCGCGTAATAAAAATAAGTTTTAATTATTTTCTTTGTTAGATCTATTAGAAATATACTGTTTTCGTTATTCATTTTTGTGCGACCTTTTAGGCTTTAATTTAGAAACTGATTTAGATAAATAGAGGTTTTTTAATAAAATGACTTTTATTTACTTTCGAACCCGGGGTAGTTGTTGATGACGGGTAGTTTTCAAGCAGTGACCCATACTTTTTATAAATCAAGGTGTTCATTATTAATGAATCATTATCATAATGTGCAACAAAAGAACAACCAAATATTATTTTCACTAAATATATATATGGAGGTGTATAAACCCCCAAACCAACCCCTTTTATGTTTACTCCCACCTAACTGCCAATCGTAACTCAAATCAGCTTACAGTGGGAGACTTTAAGAGTCACAATTTATTCTAGGGCTATGTAGATTCGGATGCAAACGAATACGCAGTAGAATCATGGGCTGAAACGAATGGACTTACATTACTTCATGAGCCTAGACTCCCACCACCTATTCAGAGCAAAGTTTGGACAAAATATAACCCGGATACCTATTGTTCAAGTACTAACCTCGAAGATCAATGTACCAAAGTAATATATGGGCCCATATTAAAAACTCAGCCTAGATCAATTATTAGTATAAACATCTTTTTATTTGTCAGATCATATAGGCTGTCCTATTTAGAAGGAGATCTAACTTCAAAAAGGCAAACTGGGAAAAGTATGCTACGACATGCTAGATTTTGAGCTACTACGTCTTGGATCAGAAGTAGAGAACTACGAAAAATTTGTAGAGGTAATAAAACTGTGTCTAGGAAAGTTATTCCCAGGGGATATAGACAAAAATGTCCCTGAGATGTTCAGTGGGTCCAAAGAAGTAATGAAAATAAACTGAGCACTATTGAACAGGACAGATATAGTAGCAAAATAGCATTGAACCTTGTAAAAACTAAGCCATGATTCTAAGGAACACAAACCACCTTGCGAGGTTACAAGAAACCAAGTCGCTGCTCAACTTCTTGTGAATGGAAGAACTGAGAACGGATATAAAAACCCAAACACTACAACAAGACTGAATCAGAAGACAAACCACCTAGGAACTACTTTTACACTAGAAGAACTCCACCATGGTATGAACAGGTTCTTCTTCTTCTTTTTCGTCTAGCCATTCACGTCCACATCTGAACATAAGCCTCTTCAAGTCTTCCTTTCCATTGTTTCTTGTTGTACGCTCCTTGTAGCCAATTTTTCCCGGCAGTCCGTTTTTCAGATCATCTGTCCATCTCATAGAAGGTCTGCCTCTGTGTCTTTTGTGTTGGTATGGTCTCCAGGTTAGAATTGTTCTGTGCCATTTTTTTAGATCGCTCCTAGCTACATGTCCAGCGTATTCCCATATCAATTTTAATGATTTTTGTACCACATCGGTGACTTTGGTTTTCTGTCTTATCCATGTGTTTGTTTTCCTGTCCTTAAGTGATATGACAAGAATTGCTCTTTCCATCGAATGTTGAGTGACTCTGAGTATGTTCATATTTTTTGGTGATTGTCCATGTTTGTGCCCCATATGTTAACATCGGAATAGTTCATGCATCAAAAACTTTAGATCTAAGATGTAGTTGAATGAAGTTGATCTAAGATGTAGTTTATATCTAAGATGTAGTTGACGAACAGGTTCAAAAATAGGAAATCTGCAAGAGTGGATGATATTTTCAGTCTCAGTCAACAACTAAAGCATCTAGACCAAGGAGCAAAAAAATGGATATTAATAGGGGCGGCTCGTGATAGTACAAGATGGTGAGGCACACTACACTTGAGGAATATTACAGTAGACTCTCTCTATAACGAACACGAGTATTACGAAGTTTCGCTTATAACGAGGTATGTCCAACATCTGTGTGCTTACCGAGGCCAGTGCTGTAATAAATTCCACCGCCTGTAACTTCCTTCCTATTTATCTGTCGACCGATATTGAATATCGTAGGAAATTTACAATTTGCGATGGCCAAGTTTCATTGTTGAAGTCGATGATCGACACCTAATAAACTATGTAAGAGGCTTCAAAACATTTCAGTAGTGGTGATATTATGTACTGTTTTAAGTTCCTTTCGTCATGTAAATCAAATATTAAACAGTATTGTTCATACAAATCTTTATTAGCAATCAAGAAGCTAGAACTTACAAGTTACATGACGCTAGCCGGAATGGCGTTACGTCGCTGACATCTGCCTGTTGTTGGTCTTCTTCTTTTACATCCTAAACATAATATATTACATAATATTGTTGTCTGATATAACGAGATCCGCTTATAACGAGGTAATTAGTACGCCATTTCAGTTCTCGTTATAGAGGGAGTTTACTGTATTATTATGGTTAGCTTTTCTTTAATAGCCGGAAGATCGATTTTGTGGCGTCATAACGTCACAAAACGGCACCGTATTTATTTTAAGGCTTGCAAACGATATTAAATAACGATTATTTTATTCGCAAAAGAAAGTCGAAAGTTCTAAGTCTATAACATCGTTCATGCTCTTATTAGCTGTTTTTTAGCTAAAAATAATTAATATGATACCACATATCAAAACAGTGTGAGTCAGATGTTTCGTCCTTTCTTGGTCTCATCAGCGTTGTACAGTCATATTAAGTAAAATTTACATTATATACTACATGACAAGAACGTACAACTGATTTCAGTGGCGTAACCAGGGGGTTTTTAGGGGTTAGAAGAGCCCCATACCCTTAACATCCTCCTTAATTCCATACCCCCGGAGACCCATACCCCCTTAGGATCATCCTGGTTACGCTGTTGACTGATTCTTTTATTATTAATCACTTCCCAAAATGAAATTATTGTGCGCAATCAATATACCTTCAAACACGTGATAATTTTATTTGGAACCAATCTTATATTGTAAATGTATTGAATATATAGGAAATAAAAACAAGCAAGTAAGCAAATTACTGTTATATTATAAGATTGATTTTTTATGTTAAATAAACTAAGGGTTAATAAATTTTATTTTACGAGGAAAACGAAAAGCCCTAGATACAAAGTTTACTACTTTTTAAACAATTAGAATAATTGAAATAAAAATATAATAAACAATATTTTAAATCCAAGACTTTTCGTTAATAAACTGCTTTCTGGCTGCATCCCATGTCTCCGGATTTTACAATATATAATCACATAGAGACGACGAAATAGGAGAAAGCAAATAGAGGACACTTAGGCCACGCATTTACCTTCTCTTCGTCTAGGAAAAGGACCGAAAGACAGTTTCTAAATACTGACAAATTGAGTAAAAATGAAAAAGATAAAAAAGGGTTCAAGGCAGGTTTTGTTTATATTCGATTCAGAGTTGGACTACCATCTCCATATAGTAACTATTTCAGCATCCTTATGCATCATCAGTGAAGATTATGCAGTCACAACTCTGAAGGGAATACAAACATTCTGCCTCTTTTAAAGCAAACCATCGCGATGCGATGAACCCGCCTTTTGAGACGCAATACAGCGACATCTCTCGTATTACGAGGAAAACGAAAAGCCCTAGATACAAAGTTTACTACTTTTTAAACAATTAGAAACTGTCTTTCGGTCCTTTTCCTAGACGAAGAGAAGGTAAATGCGTGGCCTAAGTGTCCTCTATTTGCTTTCTCCTATTTCGTCGTCTCTATGTGATTATATATTGTAAAATCCGGAGATATGGGATGCAGCCAGAAAGCAGTTTATTAACGAAAAGTCTTGGATTTAAAATATTGTTTATTATATTTTTATTTCAATTATTCTAATTGTTTAAAAAGTAGTAAACTTTGTATCTAGGGCTTTTCGTTTTCCTCGTAATACGAGAGATGTCGCTGTATTGCGTCTCAAAAGGCGGGTTCATCGCATCGCGATGGTTTGCTTTAAAAGAGGCAGAATGTTTGTATTCCCTTCAGAGTTGTGACTGCATAATCTTCACTGATGATGCATAAGGATGCTGAAATAGTTACTATATGGAGATGGTAGTCCAACTCTGAATCGAATATAAACAAAACCTGCCTTGAACCCTTTTTTATCTTTTTAAATTTTATTTTTTTGGTTTTTTATATTTTTTATTAAACAGCGTGCTTAAAAGTAATTATTACGAAAGAAATCATAATTTCTAATTTTTTTATTAATTTACTTATTTAATTGACATTTGGAAAATGGCATACAGCTAGTCACAGCATGATAACTAGTCCAGGGCGCATTTGTTTTGAGATGGACGTTGAGAGGTGACTCAAATTTTTTTGCAGAAATTGCTTGAAAATAAATCAAATAATAATATTTAAGTTATCCTCCCTCTCAAAAAGGTCCGGAACATTGTTTAAATAATCAAAATGGCAAAAAAATTAAGGAAGAATTCGATATTTTTTATCGTTTTTTGATTATAACAACTGTAAAAGTATTCATTTCCGAGAAAAGTTTTACTGACATAAAAGTTGCGTAATTAAATTTCCTACAATATAGAATTGGTAAAATTTTTTAAAAATAGTCACCCTTGTTGCAAAATAGCAATAATTGCGAAAAAAACAATACAAAAACAAGTATTGGCATTTTACGTTTTTCAACCATTTATGCTATACTTAGGACCTTTATATTTCACCCAGAAAATCTATGATACAGTAAAACAATACTGTAAATTCTATTAAGATCGGTTCAATAAATTTTGCAAAATAAATTTTGCAATCCAGCTTTCGCAAAAAAAATTCATTTTTTCAAAATGTTACAGGACTGAAAATAAAGCAGATAGCAAGTTGAAATTTTTTTTGCTTATAGAAGTGTACTGTACCTTTCATTTGCAATTTGCAAAATTAATATAGATTAATTACCATGGCGTCAGGAAATTTTTTAAATAAACATTATTTTTTGGTGCTACGCGCAGGACAGCGGTGTTCGATTCACACAAGTTGATTTCCACCAAAATTTCTTCTAATCTTTATCTAATATATTATTTTCTTACTCTATATTTTGTTGTATTTTAATATTTTAATTCCACAAAAATCAAACTAATTTTATTATTGTTTGTGAAATATTGTTTAAACAATTGCATATGTTTAAAAATAATAAACTTTTATTCTCTAAGTTAAAATATGTAAACAATAAAGTTTTTGCTAATAAAAGTGTTATTTCAAAGGATAGAGTATGTGTTTTTATTTTGCAATAAACAAATTTATTTATTTATACCGAAATGTAATAAAAATTAAAATGTATCAATGATTATCAAAGGTCATTGGAATGCCCAATAAGAGCAAACTAACCGCTGTCCTGCGCATAGCACCAATAATGAATGTTTATTTAAAAAAATTCCTGACGTCGTGGTAGTTAATCGATTTTAATTTTGCAAAATTGCAAATGAAAGGTACAGTAGACTTCTATAAGCGAAAAAAATTTCAACTTGCTATCTGCTTTATTTTCAGTCCTGTAACATTTTGAAAAATAGAATTTTTTTTGCGAAAGCTGGATTGCAAATTCACAGTATTATTTTACTGTATCATAAAGTTTTTCTAGGTAAAATATGAAGGTCCTAAGTGTAGCATAAATGGTTGAAAAACGTAAAATGCCAATACTTGTTTTTGTATGTTTTTTTTCGCAATTATTGCTATTTTGCAACAAGGGTGACTATTTTTTAAATTCTTAACCAATTCTGTATTGTAGGAAATTTAATTACGCAACTTTTATGTCAGTACAACTTTTCTCGGAAATGAATACTTTATAAGTTATAATAAAAAAACGAAGAAAAAAATCGAATTTTTCCTTCATTTTTTGACATTTTGATTATTTAAACAATGTTCCGGACCTTTTTGAGAGGGAGGATATTATTTGATTTATTTTCAAGCAATTTCTGCAAAAAATTTGAGTCACCTCTCAACGTCCAAATGTGCTAATATTTTTACAGATGAGCCCTGGTCTAAACATATTCTAAACATCTAATAATTAGATGTTTATAGATAGTATAATTATTATACTAATAGTAAGTAACCAGAGTGTAAGAAGGCCAAGTACACGTAACCAGAACAAACTGCTTTAACAAACTACCTATACCTAACTCTAACTAAAACTGCAAAACCACGCAGAGGCATATTTTTGCCAGCCTCTGAAAGGATGTTTAATCCCGGCTCCAAAAATTATTCTCCAGTTTAAATTTTATTGCGGCCGGCCGATAACCGCCGGCTTCGTAATATGCTAGACAAGGACCCATCTGAGGCAGTGCTTCTGCTATAATTTGAGAAAGTGAGAATGAGACGACTATAGACTCCCACGTAGGGTAGGTACCTACCGATGTATTTATGAAGAACGCTTAACTACAAAGATACGGGGTCAGGGCCGTACCTACCTATTTTTATTTTTTATCATAAAAATAAAAGTTATTAAGTTTTTTAATAAAAATTAAGTTATTTAGCAAGTTTCAAAAAGTTAAATTGTATTTAAATATTTGATGATGAAATAACGAAAATAAAGTTATTTAGCAAATTTCAAACAGTTAAATTGTATTTAAAGAATTGATGATGAAATAACGAAATAACGTAAAGAGTCGATTGATATACCGGTGAGGCACTGCCTCACCTGCCTCATAGGATTAGCCGCCACTGCTTACAATCCTATAACACGTGCTACAAAGCCTGCGAATTTTCAGAATGATGGAGAAAATCGAAAGTAATAGCCCCATTAGAACCAGGAAAGGCTCAGAAAATCCCAGTAGCTACAGACACTCATCCTGGCCAGAATAGAAAAAAATATTGACAAGCACTCAGACCCGGCAAATCTTGCCCAGTCAGTTCCTCGCACTAACAGAACACATTAAAGAGGGCTTCGAAGAAAAACTTTTAACAGTTGGTGCCTTTGTAGATTTGAAATCAGCCTATGACAGAGTAAAGCACAAGACGTTGCTCCACATAGTGTACGAAACTTAAAAAACTATGCTAATTAAAATGAAGAGCAATTATCAAATTATAAAACCCATTGAAACTAGAAAATAATCGTGCTTATGATATAAATAAACAAGAAGAAGTGGCTTAAAAACTTAGTAGAACGATAGCAGTATGCACATACACTAACCAGTGAGTTTCTTTTCCATGCAATAGGCACCTAGAGCACCTAGAGACTCCAATGTAGAGATTTGCACAGACTCCCTTTTAGTCCATGTGGTGAGACCGCTCCCGTCTGAAAAAAATTTCTGATTCGGTTTCTTTGTGGATTCCTATTCAAAAATATCCCCTTTGAACAAATCTGAAGGGTGCCGTGCGGAATTTTTGGGCAGAAATTGTTTAAACATTTTTTTAAACAAATACAAAAGATCATGTTTTTTTGCTCTGAAACATATATTTTTAGATTTTTTGGGTCAATCTAAACAAGAAAGGTATCTTCTAATTTTTCTCATAAATTTACAGTTTTGGAGTTATAGGCGATTTAATATCAGAAAAATACGAAAATTCGCATTTTCGAGGCTTAAAAACTCATATTTAAATTAGTATTTTTGAAGTTGCCAGATACTTAGATTGACGATTGAACATTCAGCTTCAAGATTCTGAAGAGTGATCGCGTCTAACTTTAATTTATACCGTTGTTTTTTAATTGTTAATTATGCGTATTTATCCGATTTTTTAGCCGGTGCGACGCGCTCCATTTCAAAAATCTCCTATTTTCCTCCGAAAAATATGTTTTCTGGATTATTTGTGATATTCTAAATAAAATAAGTTTCTTGCCATTTTTCTCAAAAGTTAATAGTTTTTAAGTTACAAGCGATTTAAAATCCGAAAATGACAAAAAAACGTATTTTCGGATTTAAATCGCTTATAACTTTAAAACTATTAACTTTTGAGAAAAATGTCAAAAAACTTATTTTATTTAGAATGTTCTAAAGAATATAGAAAAAGTATTTTTCGGGGAAAAATAGGAGATTTTTGAAACGGAGCGCGCCGCACTGGCAAAAAAAATCGGAAAAACACGCATATTTAACAATTAAAAAACAACGGTATAAATTAAGTTAGACGCGATCACTCTTCAGAATATTGAAGCTAAATATTTATTCTCCAATTTAAGTATCTGGGAACCTCAAAAATACTAATTGGAATATCGGTTTTTAAGCCTCGAAAATGCGTATTTTCACATTTTTCAGATTTTAAATCGCGTATAACTCGAAAACTATCAATTTTTGAGAGAATTTACAAGATATCTTTCTTGTTCAGAATGACCCAGAAAACTCAAAAATATATGCACCGGAGCAATAAAACGTGATCTTTTATATTTGTTTAAAAAAATTATTTAAACAATTTCTGCCCAAAAATTCCGTCCGGCACCCTTCAGATTTGTTTAAGGGGGACCTTTTTGAATAGGAATCCACAAAGAAACCGAATCAGAAATTTTTCCAGACCGGAGCGGTCTCACCACATGGACTCTTTCATCAATACAAGCAATTAAAAAATGTTTTTAAAGCATTCTCTGCGGATTAAATACCTGGAATATAATAAACTTATGGACTATGGATCAATTGCCACTATTGTCTGAGTACCTTAACATGTAGGAGGAAATGAGACTGAATGTAGCCGCAAATCTAAATTAAATATCCAGCTGCCTAATGATATAAAAAAAGTGTTCGAAAAATTATATATGACAAATGGCCATCTCAATGGGACACAATTAGGAGTCCGTTACATTATATGTAGCCAAATTTGTAACTACTAAATATTGTGTCATCATCATCATTCTCTTTGCCTTATCCCTATGCGGGGTCGGTTTCCCTAATTGCATTTCTCCACACAATACTATCTTAAGTCATATCAATGTTACCCCTTTACCAACATGTGCTGCCTTATTGTCTCCCCCAGGTCTTCTTTGGTCTTCCTTTCCTACACCTTCCAGGAAGCTGCACTTCAGCTATTCTTCATATTGGGTGATTAACGTCTCGACGTTGAACATGACCACACCATCTTAACCTATGCTCTCTCATTTTGGAATCAATTGGTGCCACACCTAGACTTCCCTTAATATACTCATTTCTAATTTTATCCTTCTTTGTCACTCCACTCATCCATCTAAGCATTCTCATTTCCGCCACATGTATTCGTTGTTCCTTTTTCTTTTTCACTGCCCAACGTTCAGTTCCGTACATCATAGCCGGTCTTATGGCTGTTTTATAGAATTTTCCCTTCAGCTTCATTGAAATTTGTCTGTCACACAGCACACCACTCGCTTCTTTCCACTTCATCCATCCAGCCTTAATTCTACTGCATGCATCTCCATTACTCTGTAATACCGATCCTAGGTACTTAAAACTATTGCTTTTCACAATCATTTCACCATCCAAAGATACCATTTTATTTGTAGTAACTCCATCTTTAAATGAACATTTCAAATACTCTGTTTTTGTCCTACTAAGTTTTAAACCTTTTTCCTCCAGAGCTTGTCTCCACAATACGAAATATTGTGTATTATGTCAAATGTAAAACTGCATTTATAAAGGTATGTATAGATATGCGCGCCATGTGTACGCCGTGCGTTCTCAGCGCAGACAGAAGTTGGATCGTGTGCGCACCTTTTGTGTGCCACTTGAAAACACGTACTAAGGAGTACTAATTTAACGAAACCGCCACGAACGCGTACCCCACACACGGCGCGAATTGTTCGGCGCGCATATCTATACGTACCTCTTCATTCTTTATTATATTCTAACATACTGTCATCATGTCCATGGCGTAGTCGTCGGACAAGTTAATGGAACAATTTATTTGAACGACGAATGAAAAAACACTTTAGTACTGATTGAAACTAAAGAGAATTGTAAAATAACATTTTATCCTAACTCTAGAAGCACTTATTTGCGTAGTGTTAGCAGCGTTAACCTAACTAAAAAGTTGGCACAAATATTTACCACTCTCTAACAGCATAGTCTTTGAGTGTTCTTTAAATAAGTCAATTTTGTGGCTAACAAAATAAAAGCCCCTCGCACTATTTCCATGCATGACGGAACAAGGGTAAGCTGCTAACGCCATCATTGTTGAACAGAAAGAAGAACGAATTGCCTATATATGTGCTTTTAAACTAATCAAATATATTGAATGCTCCCAATTCCAGCAGTAAAATCCGTCTTAGTCATGGTTTAAGCTGGAAAACCGACCATGAGAAACGTTTTATCGAAAGTTTTTAATTGTTTTTTCTTTCTTTGTGCGGTTTCGGAGACAAAACAAGCTTTAAAAGAAGCTTTTTATACGTTTCTCCATTAAGAGGAAAAAATACGCTGAGATAATTTTTTTTGTAAAAGCATTTTAAAGCCACGAACATTAGTAAGTTGTCTGATTTTAAAAACAAGCAACGAAAATATTAAAAATATAAATTGTTAGGAAAATATCCAAATAATAACCTTGAAGTCATCATAAAAATTAAAATGAATATTTTAATTTCTAATCGTGTAGTAAGATATTTCATCACGTGTTTAATTATGTCCAATCAAATTATTATTATCCTGGGAACAATCTACTTACATGATTATACTGAAAATAAATTTAAGTATTTTGTTTCTGTTTAATGACAACTAACAACGAGTTTTCTAGTTTTAACAACTGTCACATTTAAGAGAATGAACTGAATGAATGAGCTTGAGTGTAATTCGGTAAAAATTTATCATGAATAAAACTATATTTATAAATAATTTTAACTGACATTTTATTGATATCATGCTATTCACTTCGACAAGATGTAAAACATTACGAATATCACACGATAGTAAGAATAAATTAGATAATAAGCCTCCAATTTCTTTCTGAAAGTTGTTTCCATACGGCAATAGTTATTCAAGCCCTCTGGTCTATTACCAAGCAACAAGTTTTCAAAAAATTGTCGCATCAGTTTCAATTTATTCTCACTTTCTTGTGATATTAATGTTAAAAATACTTTCTTTTATAAAAAAAAAAGAATGTGTGTACTTCGTACGCACGTAAGAAGTTACACTTATATTATTATGATTTCAACGAAATTAATATACTTTAAACAGTTTATTTAAATTTTATTTAAATATTAAACTAATTTTAATACTTATTACTTTTCAAAAAAATTTATTATAACAATACCAAAAATTAAAAAAATGAAAGAATAAAAAACACAAATACATTGAAAAATGCTACAAATGATTTCTGAACAATAATTGTTGGAATTTTAACTAAATACGTATCTTCTGAAAAAAAAATATATAATAATATACTTACACTCATAAAATGTATAAAAAATTAAAAAATAAAAGTTTGTATTGGGGATTGAACCCGCGGACCATGGGCGTGGTTAGTTTTGAAATTCAAGTATCTTTAGATTTTGGCTACGGAGACATATATACATTATGTTGGAAGATAGAACAACTGAACGTTTTAAACTTTTGACAGTTCTGAATTTAACCAAATAATTACTTAGTTTGATTTTTGTGGAATTTAAATATTAAAATACAACAAAACATAGAGTAAGAAAACAATGGTACACTTCGCGTCAAAAAAAACTGGTACACTTTTTTTTCCCAATGTAAACCTGTGTTCAGACTGGACACAATGGCTCGTGAATCACGGCGTTGTTGCCAGCACAGATAATGGAATTGCACTAAATCTAAATACAAAAAATAACGTTCAAAAATCATGATAGTGAATCGTAAAACGGGCCATAGGTAACTCAATGTAAAATTATAAACTGTTAAATTCCTGCTTCCCTAATCATTTTATAACAAAAGTCATGAGAAGCTATTCGTAGAGGATTAAAGTCTGTATTAAAAACAAAAGCTAAAATTGTTCTAGGATTTAAACACATTCCAGCATTTTGAAAAATACCTACATTTGCCACAGTAGGTATGTGTGTAAAAGTTAGGCCCACGTTATTATTTACCTGATTGCTCGCACACTATTGACTGAATAAAACATCTTTATTATTATTACTTTCTCATCAATTGAGGCTATCTTATCAATTTTATTATTTTTTAAACAAGAAATGATAAAATAAAAATTTTGACAGTTCACAATTTTGACAATTTTCAATATTTATAATAACTTCACTGTGACCGAACGCAACCGATAAACATTATGGTAATGTGTGTGGCCTAACTTTGGCGTATTTCTGTGAAAAATTATTATATTTTTACAAAATTTTGGAATATGTTTAATTCGTAGAACAATTTTAACAGTTGTTTTCAATACAGATTTCAATCCTTTAGAAATAGTTGTTTGTGTGTTGATATAAAATAATTAGGCAAGCAGGAATTCTACAGTTTAAAATTTTACATTGAATATGGCCCGTTTTCCAATTCACCATTTGGTATAAAAATTTTAGACAGGTATTATTTTTACCATTAACAACAAAGAACCGTATCTAATAATTTTAATATCCAGAGAGACGGTTGAGTTAATGAGTTTAGTTTTGAATGAAATATTTGCAATTAAACATCATTAAATGTTCTCTTTATTTTCCCCCTGTAACTTCTTAAAATGAACATAGAAGTTTTCAGGGACTTTCGGCCCTCAGTAATAATGGTAATAATGTAATCTTTCATTCTGCGTTTAAATTTTTCAAAAATATTCATTATATTTCTCATGATTCGAAAAAAATGAATACATTTAATAAAACACATTGAACATTTTGACAGGCGACGTTTTCCACCTATGTCTTTAATATTTCAGCAATTTCGAATTTTATTGTAATACATGATATTTAAGTTCCACACCTGTTCACTGTTAAAGTTATTCATTTTGTATTAATTTCAAATTTTAATTTTTCCAGTGTGTTTTATTTATTAGTATCCCACAACTCTAAGAGTTTTGTGCTACACTTTACGAGAAACCCTTCACACTTCTCGATTTTAAATTAAACTATGTCTCGATTAAATCATGTCTAGAGTTATTATCTGTCATTCATGTCATATCTGTCATAAACTATAATAGAACACGAATTTATTTGTGGGTACTTAATGAGATGATGGAACATTACAAAATTAATAAGAGAATTTTTTAGGATGCATGCTTAAATAAATGTGACTGACTAATCGAGATTGCTCGATGTTGTTTTAATTTTTAGTAAACTTACTAAAAACTTTCGATCTGCCGCACAGCCCTGCTTTTAGCTGGTTTGATATAATATTTTAGTTGGACTGGCAACGTTGCCTAGAAATAAGAATGACATACGTGACAAGACCAATTTACACAACTAGAAAAACACGATTTTCGGTTATAAGACTTGTACCAGTTTTTTTTGACGCGAAGTGTACCACGTCAAAATAGCCCCGTCGAAAAAGCTCCGACAAAATAGCCCCGACATAATATCCCGCACACAAAATAGCTCCGACACAATAGCCTGCAGACAAAATAGACGCGGAATAATAGCCAGTCGACAAAATAGCCCCGACAAAATAGGCCCGACAAATAACCCCGACCTTCAGAATTCATCATGAAATAATTCCTTAAAAATACATTTTTTCGGAAATGGTAATTATCCTCTATTCAGATGTTTATCTTAACCACATTAAATAAAAATGGTGTTTTCAGAGAACTCGAGTCCTGTCTTCTATGCCTCTGTGAAGTTTGAACATTTTAGTAAAATTGGCAAAAAATAATTACTTAATAGTTAATAATTACTAAATACTCAGTAATTTTGCCAACTTTTGCAAAATTGGCAAAAAACAAAAAAATTGCCGACTAAAATATCTAACCAGTTGCGTCTGAGTTTAGCGAACCGACTATATGAATGAGTCAGATTAAATTAAATTATTAGAAAAATTTTTTTACTGAGCAACAACATTTTTGTTTAATTTATTAATATTTTGTATTTTGACAACGACGTCCAAAGTGGAAGTCGAAACGTTAATAAAATAATTTTTTCAAGTAAATTTTGGTTTATTTCCCCATTAGAATAGTAATTTAAAATAAATAGTACTCCGTTAAAAGGTAAAACTTTTTATTGGAGGTGTTTTCTAAGAGGCTCTTTTATTAGCCGGGGCTATTTTAGCCGGGGCTATTTTGACGGGGGCTATTTTGTGTGCGATCTATTTTGTCAGAGCTATTTCGTTTGCGGGCTATTTTGTCGAGGCTATTTTGTGTCCGGGCTATTTTAACGGGGCTTTTTTGACGGGGCTGTTTTGGCCGGCATATTTTGACGGGTCACGGAAAACAATATTAGATGAATATTGGTAGCAATTTTGTTGGTAATCAAATTATGTAAATCAAAGCATTACATACTAGGTAGGTTTATTTTACATTTTCAAAATAGGTAGGTAGGTAACTATGTAATTTTGGTATTACGATACTGAAACATATATAATTACGCACCTGTTGCTTTTAAAAATATTTAAAAAGTCACTGCAATTTTAATCTTGCTTTTTTCTCTGCCCTCACAACCACAGCCTTAAATAATAATAGACGGAATGTCATTCAGAGCAAAGTGACGACACCATCTTTTTTATTTGGATCAGTGCTGTCTCAGTCTTACTCATAGTAAAGCTGCGACAGTAGTCCTCCCCTTCCGTGCCTATACTAACACTTATTGTGATCTTAGTTTCTCGATACAATGGGCTAGAAAGAGATACCGCAAACCAGTCGAAGAGATCTTGTCGTCAGGAAGCGCAGAGTGTAGGCTCACTCTATGTTAATATATACCTCTATGCGCACAACAATAAAAACTAATATACACAACATTTGTTTAGTCATAACCGACATATTGAACAATTTTATTGACAGATCATTGTAATTACCCAATCAGAGCACGTTTCACGTTTCAGCTGCGCTTAGGACCAAGACTTTTGATAAATTCGCACACACCGAGAAAAAAAATTCTTGACATAAAGAAACTTTATTAATATTTAAGAAAGATCGACTTGGCATATTGCCTAAGAAATATATCTTTGTATGTAAGATATAATTTTCTAAAATATTTCAAATAAATTCTACTATAGCCAAAGAAATATATCTTAAACATGGTTGAACTATCACTTTCTGGCAAACTTCAAACCCATTTATCAGAAAGAAATTACACTTGATCTTAATTAATCTTATTAGTCATAAATATATATTTTCTACACATTAGAAAACTATTCTTTCTGAGCAATAATATTTCTTAGTAAGGAATATTATTATTTTACTATTAATAATTAATTTATTTAATGTTAAGAAATATATTTCGCAGATATAAACGTATATTTAGAGTTAAGTTAATATTTCTTTAAAATAAAGTGATATTACATACCGCGAAATAAATCATTGTGTTAAGGTAAAATCATTATTTATTAATAAAACAAGATATAAAACGTTATTATTACATACAAATATTTTCTCCACTCTTAAACCACTGGCTTCTACACAACAATAAAAGGATGGAGAGGCAAATCCAACTTCCTCAAATTTTCCTTCTTTTGTTAATAGCACTTTGTATATCAGCAATTCACTAAAACAAAATCGTTATGTAAGAAAGAGTAAACTTACTTTAATAAAAATTTTTTTTATAAAGATATAGATATTTATTTTGACAAATTTAGGAAATACAAAAAAAAAAACAAATACACGGCCCCACGTAAGAACTATTAATACTAATAATAATCAATCATATTTAGTTCAAACATGGCATTATTTAACCTATACATCGTTGTTATTTTTTTCTTTTTGTTAATGAAATATTAATTATTTATCTGTATAATATTAAGTCACACAATAAACATTGTTTAGCTAAAACAAGAGGGAAAATACAACCAATGTAAAACATTGAAGCAGACATAATAATATGTAATTTTCTTAATTTTTATAATCTAAAAGAGACAGCATACCTAATCATTAAGAAATTTTATTACGGGAAAGTATTATTAGTTTACATCTAAGTAATTTAATACATATTAACTAATTCACGGTTTTCGGCAATAACATTTCTTAACCATAAACATATATTTCTTTTAGACTAACTGATTTCTTTATCTCAAATAAATTAACAGAAAAAATCCTCAGCGTTGCACCCGCCATGTTCGATATAGCGTTATATTGTAAATTTTAATAGAAGACGATACATTCAAGAAACCTATTATAGTTGATACATAAGTATACACATTTTTAAAAAGGTACTTACATGTATGAAGTTCTGGAAGGTCCCGCAGTTGGTTAATAACTCCTTTCTTAATATTGTTCTGAAGCTATATATTATATCATTCTGTCCCAGCTTTAAATTGTGGCATATTTCCCAGCTCCTTTATTTCAGAGTCGTCCATCATTATACCTAAAAAGCATATAAATATACTATTATATTTCTTTTTTAACCATTCGGATACGCAACAATATTATTATTACATCTTAAATTACTCAATTTACTTTTATTTAATACCTATATATGTACGTACCTTCAAAATATCCGTTAATTTTTAAAGTACACCAATAAATCCAACATACATCTATATGAACATGAACATATCACGCCATCTTGACAAACACTGACGACTAAATTTTAAATAGTTAATATGCGCAATTCTTTTGTGGAAGAAAATTTCTTTGCAAGTAACATTTCGGCATTAATGACAAAGTTTTTATTTTATAACCACAGTTACTACAGAGGGTATTTCTGAAGAATTATTTCTTGTGGTTTAAAATATTTATTTAATTACAAGAAAATTTCTTATTCACAAATATAAATATGCATTACCTTAACATTATATTTCTTATACTGCAAAATATTTGGAGTTTTCAATTTAAGAAATAAAAACTTTAGGATAAGAAAATTAAATGTAACCATTAATGCATTTCTTAGTATTGAAGAAATTATCTGTAAGAAATTATTGAGTTGTGTTTAAAAAACTCGTTTCTTTATATGTGAACCGGTATGTTTAAGTTAATAGGATATGTTAACTTTTAATAAATATTGCTCAAAGAAATCGGTGTTTTAGGAGAAAGAAATTGTTCTCTCGGTGCACATATAAATTTACTCCCAATGCGTCTAAAGTATAACTTCAAAAAATGATCGACAAATCTATACACACTTGCCTGGTCAATGTAACCGTCTAAAAAATCAAGTAAAATGTAAAGGATACCATATACGCTGTGAGCTAGTACGTAGAGGGGATATTCACAAATTCGCGAGCGCCAGTAGTGACAAGTCTGTAAACGTTTACCGGAAATTTGACATAAATGTCAAAGTGATTAATTTAAAATTAAAATTAAAACCATTAATTATAAAAAATACTAGTTGGTCAAAGCTGTGGTATATATTTTTACCTTAAATATACTTAGGTTTTAAATACTGAATTTAACTTTTTTTAATGTTCCGTAATATTTAATTATAAATTAATCTTAGCGCCATCTAGACGATGATTGTGAAAGTATCTGAAGTAAGAAATTTATATTTTATCAATAGAACGTCCAAATGATTAGCAAAATCTTAAAAAAATCGATTAAAATTTATTTACTTTTTTCTACAACCGTGTTAAACATGCAATTTTTAGCACTCCATACGTGCGTTAAAAATGCTACTTTAAGGCACTAGTGCTTTAATAGTATATTAAGTATGGAGAACGGTAAGGGTTTTATACCGATCGAAGACAATTGTTTCTGATTCCAATTATTGTCTGAGATCGGTTACCCTTAACGTTCGACATGCTTATAACGTTATTTGCACGATTGATACCATTATAAATTATAAAATTAAACATTTTCGTCATATTGACTAGTTTCATTCATTTTATCAAGATAGATACTTTGGTTGTTAGGTAGTAACTAGGGTGCATAACAACAATGGAGAATTGAGTTTTTATTTAGTTTTCAATAATTTAAATACAATTTTGATTATTATAAATTAAAATATGATCGAAAGTGAATTTGAAGAAATTGAACGGGCTTGGGAAGAAGGGTGTTCCGCAATTATTCCCGAAAAATCCAAAATCCGTTATCAAAATACCTACCAAAGTTTTAAAAAATGGTGCGAAGGCAAGAATTTAAGAATCGAAGAAAATACTCTATTGGCATATTTCGTTCAAAGACATAAATATGCAGTTGAAAGCTCCTGGAAGCCTCTGGGCAGAATATTCAATGATTAAATCCACCGTTTTTCTTTATGATGGCATTGATATTTCCAAGTTTTCAACTTTGATCGCGTATTTGAAGAGAAAATATGTTGGATACTACTAATTTATGCGATTCTGCAGGAGTTTCTGTTAGAAGTGAAACAGTGGGATTTCATTAAATAATTTAACAAATTGTACCATAAGTTTCAATATTAATAAATAATTCGTTAGTTTTCTTTATTCTTTCAAAAAATAAATTAAAATTAATAGATTTTTTAACTCAACGGTAAGTGAATTACTTACCGTCGAGTTGGAGTACTTACCGTCGAGTTGCTAGTAAATGTCACCTACTGACGTAAAATCTGTCACGGTAAACAGTCAAAAACGATCAATCGTGCAAAAAATATTTTTAAGGCACTGCAGTTCGTATTGACCGTATAGACAATTTTGATGTAATGTCAAAAAAATATAAAAATAGAATGTCAGTCACGTTCAAGTAAAAGTTTTTGTAGATATTGTCCTGTAATTACGTTTGTAGAAAAAATATTGTATGATATGCGTGTTAAAAAGTAAATTTTTAAGGCACTCATGTGCCATCACTTTCACATACGTGCCTTAAACGTTTACTTTTAACACTTATATCATAAATAACTATTTTGCATTGTAAATATTAAGCGATAATAATTAAATAATAAATTTAAAAATTACCAGTGAAAGTTGAATTAGTAATCCGCTAGGAGCGCCACCAGCGAAGCTCAGAGCGTATAGGCTAAGACTAATGCTTTTAGCACAAAACAAATCTATTTATAAACAAAGCATCCTGAAACTTATTACATTGGTCTCGAGATGATGTCAGGTAATAAAGGAGAAAAGCCTGCTATACAAAAATGGGTGAAAATACATATTTGCAACTTTATAACGCATTTTCATAACGCATAACTGCATAAAATACGTGCATAAACAATAACAATGTAAAAATAAGTATATTAGGGCCAGATTTTATTACTCGGGGGTTTTTGTTTTCACTAAATACAACTTCGTCATCAGAACCGACCCCCGAAGAATCTGATGCCCAGGGTAAGTTCTAAGGCACGTCATCTGGAGGTTCGAGGGTTATCGGAAATAGATTATGCAAACAGATTACTTGAATATGCCATCAGAACCGACCCCCCGGAGCATCTGGTGCCCAAAAATCCTCCAACCTCCAGACGATAACATGCATTCGCCATGAATTAGCTGAATATGACAAAAGCAGTCTCTTCAACCTTTTCACTGCGGCTAGTTATAAGAGTAGTATGGTCTCTGGTACGGCTGTTTCATGCCTGTGCTGATCAATCCGATTGCCGCAGTCAGTCGATGTAGTACTTTGGCGTATAAATACGGTTCGCGCAGTGTATCAATACAGTGTATTCAGGACTGTAATTGCAATTTTGTAGAAGTAACTGTTGTTGATGTTGTCATTTGTTGTTGTTAGATTCTTGAAAATTAATAACTTGTCGACGTAACAGACCTTGTTCAACTGTTTGTAATTTTGTTTTTGAAGATTTTTCCGACTTTTATTAGGAGTGGCAAAACCGGATACATATTTTGCAATTTTCGGCCCTCATTTGCCCTCAATCATTTGGATGCTAAATGCTACAAACACAAATTTTTGAAAATGCAACCCAAAAATCTCAGATTATTTACTATTATTTTTATTAGATTATTTATCAAACTACCGGTCATACCGTTCTGGTACTTTTTTCAAAGTCAATAATCGGGTTATTAGCAGCTGTAATTCACACAATTGAATTCTTAAACTAAAATGAAATAAGCTGATAAACACTATCCTATATAAATACGGCGAAGGGAAATCCTAAGATTTTACAAGTAAATTCTCCAGAGTGCGTGCCTGTATAAAAAGGTGCGGATTTGTACGGCTCCCGCAGTAAAGTATAAAAAATTTAAATGTATTGTAAATTTTGATATAATATGCCTAAAAGGTTACGCGTATTTATCCGGTTCCCGTTGTACGGGCACCAAAATATTTTACGTATATGTCCGGTTCCCGCAGTGAAAAGGTTAACCAAAGTGGCGATTCGTTAGCTCCACAGTACATGCTTTGAGCTGAGCTGGACCTGAATGTACCTAAGCAGATGCTAAGTGCACTACTGTAACAGGAATTAAGAGCTTTCAGATGTGACTTAGAGGCACACAGGTTGACAAAACTACCATAGTCCTTTGTGAAGCGAATAATGGATCTGTTAACTGGAAACATTACCTAGTCTTCCGCTCCCCATTGGAAAGGTGCTAGATTTTTTAAAACATTAATATTTTGCAATCAGTTTCCTTTATTTTTAAACATTTTAACTAGTGTTTTAAGACAAAAATACCTTCTTCTTATGGTGCCGCGCACATATAGAGCGTTGGCGAATTTTCTTAAAGTCAGTTCTTTATATTTCGCAGCCACGACATTTTTTACGACGACCTACTCGTCTCTTGCCCTCAATCTTTCCTTGGATGATTAGTTAAGGGACTGCGTTTTCCCCTCTCGCAGAATGTGGCCTAGTTATCCAATTTTTAGTGCCTTGAACAAACTGAACAATTTTCTCTCAGTATTTGCACTTCTTAAGCCTATCTGTCCATTGTATGCGAAACATTATTCGCAAGGTCCACAATTCGCAGGCCTCCAACTTATCAATGGAAGATATTTTCAACGTCCATGACTCCGTGCCGTATAACAATATGGACCATACATAGCACAACCAATCTGTAGCGGAGATTGAAGGAAAGATTGCGGTTACAAATAGCGGTTTAAATTTCTTTGTCTTGCTTGTTCGGTACGGCATTTTATTTCTTGTTGAGGAAAAAATACCATACGTTGCGTAATGAAGCCATTTGAAGCCAAACTTAAATAGCTTCCAGCTTCTATCACAACTAGAAGATATAGATATGATGCATGTTTTGTAGATTTAAATTTTGGGTAATTCATGACCATGACCAGTGGTATTACTCTATAAACAAAAAAATAACCAGTTGTTTTTAAAACCTTTTAAAAATGCGTCTGACCTCATGTCAGTGGGTATTATTTTGCATTTAAATTTTATATTTTTAAAGAATACCTTTCCAAAAAAACAAAGGATTTATTATTTTAAAAGTATTATGTGGAAACAAAATGTATTTCTATTATATTTTTTGCTCAATGTCTGCATTATAATGGATATAACGAGAAATATATGGGAAATGGGTTGTTAATACATATTTAAATAAAAATCATTGTTAAAAAGTAAATAGTTTGTGTGCAACTGACAACAACTGCAAGGTACTTAGCATGAATAATATATAAGTCGACTTTGATGTTTCTAGAGTGGTTTTCGTTCCATGATTTTGTAATTTCTGTAAGTTTTGAATTAAACAAGAATAAACCGAAAGAAAGAAAATAATCACAATTCGGTTGAATTTTTATGGATTTTAAAAATACAATTCAATTTCGTCGACCATTTTTGAAATATTCTTAATAAGTAACAAAGATTTTGTATTTAAATACTGTGCGTCACAGAAAACAGGCCACCCAAAACATTTAAAAGAGTTTTGTCATGCCAATTTTTTCATATTTATATCAAATTAAAGATTCTGTGTATTGATTGAGTTACTCTTGTAACACGTAACCCAACATTATGATTATAGTACATTCTTTCACGGTTTTTGCTGTAAATTTTAAAGAACCGCTTGGATTGATATGAAATTTGGCATATTCATAGCTAACATGTCAAAGAACAAAAGTGATATAGTGCCGATGTGTGCTTTTGCTTTCAGGGTGAGTTTCACCCCATCTCGGTGGTGAAAAAATATATGTCCAAGATAAGTCCAGAAATGGATAAACTGGCTAATTTTAAGCAACTTTTGTTTTATAGAGTTTTTCACCAAATCAATACTTTTCGAGTTATTTGCAAGTGAATATGTTCATTTTTCAAACAAAATAACCACGTTTTTATACGGTTTTTCGCAAATAACTCAAAACTTATGCATTTTGTCGAAAAAAAAATATTCTTAGCAAAATTGTAGCCTATAAAAAAGTGAAAAAAAAACAGTTTATATATTAGGTCTTTATACCTAACAAAAGCAGAGTTATAGCTAATGAAAGATAGGTTCATATTCGAAAAATTCCAAATAGAATAATTCGATGTGAAGTATCCAAATAATGAAGCATTCTTGGGGAAAACACATTACAACTTTTTTAGTGTTTAAAAGTGTTTAAAAAAGCTTTATTTCTGTTTTTATAAAAAAAATTCTAGCATCAAATGTAAGCAAGTTACGCTCAAAATAAAGTTGGTCCCTTTTGTTTTGTCAAAAAAAATCAGGAAGATCGCCCCCCAACTAGCAACTTAAATGAAATTAATCGTTAAAGCTTCACAAGTTACTCTACTTACAATTGTGTCCGCGAATCTTTACCCGTGCGTCACCATTTAAAGCATACGAAATAAGTTGATGATAAGTCGGAAATTGAAATTTACTAAACGCAACAGCAAGTCACTTACTGTCATTTGCTGTTGCGTTTAGTAAATTTCAATTTTCGACTTATCATCGACTTATTTCGTATGCTTTAAATGGTGACGCACGGGTAAAGATTCGCGGACTCAACTGTATGTTGTGTTTATATGATCTGTAAGTTTCATCGATTCAAAGTGCTTATTTTTGAAAAAATTTGGTTTTAAAATAAAATTTTAAAAAATATTAATTTTGAAAAAATGTTTTTTTTTCAAAATAACTTAAAAATTGTTAGAGACACCAACAATCTTAAACAATAAAAAAGTCGGCTTAACTTTTCTGAATATTCTGTATTTACAAAAATTGGTTAATAATAATATATAATAATACTTTATTCATCCTTACAGATTATTTACATAATATAGGACATGTCAAAGTAAAGAATATAGACATTTAAAAAATAGAAAAGTTAAAGACTACCTATACAATATAAACATACACACAAACATAGAAACAACATACTAAGACATAAATTCCGAGACACTATAAAAACATGACTCAATGAGATAAGTCTTCAATTTATTCTTAAATATTCTAACATCATCTGCCTCACTTTTTATTTTGGATGGGAGCTGATTAAAAAACCTTATGCCGCTATATTCAGGGCTTTCTTCAAACATGGAAGTGTAATGTTTAGGAGCCCTAAAGAAATCTTTTTGTCTAGTACGATAATTGTGTACATCTGAATTTGATGTCAATGAATTAATATTAGCTTTTGTGTACAGAATACATCTGTATATAAAAATTGAGGGAACAGTAAGTATTTGGTATTTTCTGAAATGGTCTCTACACGTATGTCCATATGGTAAATTAAAAATCAAGCGGATTATGCGTTTTTGGGCTATAAAAACTTTTGAGACATTTGTTGCACTGCCCCATAGAACAATATTGTATGACAAATGTGAATAGATGATATCGTAATAAACATTAAGTATCTGTTCCGTTGTGAATAAGTATTTAAGTTGCAAAAGAGCATAGTATCCAGAATTAATTTTCCAACATACATGATTAATATGTGCCTCCCAGCTCATATTACTGTTAAGATGTAGTCCCAAAAACTTTGTAGTATCAGATAAAGTGATAAAATCGTTGTCGACTTTGATAGAGAAATTTTCCTTAATTGGAGTTTTTATATAAAATTGCATACATACTGTTTTACTCGAATTTACTATTAAGGAGTTTTTTTCGCACCAAGACGTAAACTCATGGGCTAAGGTATTGAGTTTTAACCTCAATTCCTCAGCATTTTCTGCAGATGTCGCTAAAGTCGTGTCATCAGCATATAAAAAAATATTTTCCGTACTCATATGTTTGGGCATATCATTGATATAACAAAGAAATAACAAAGGACCCAGTATTGATCCTTGTGGAACGCCAAGATCAACGTCATACAAATCTGATTGATAATGTCCAATTTTGACATACATCTGTCGACATTCTAGATATGATTGTAACCACTTTAAAAAATTACCTCGAAATCCAAGGCCGTTTAGTTTACAAATTGCTACATTTAAATTTATAGAGTCAAAAGCTTTAGTTAAATCAAAAAAGAGGGCTCCAACAAACTTCTTCTGATCTAATGAATTATAAATGAATTTAAAAAATGTTGTTGATGCACTCTCAGTTGATTTACCTGGAAGAAAACCATTTTGATATGAACTTATTATGTTATATTTACTAAGAAATGACAACATCCTTTTATGAATGCATTTTTCAATAACCTTACACAAGACAGTTGGTACGGTAATTGGTCTATAATTTTCTAACATAGTTTTGTTTCCTTTTTTAAATATTGGGGAAACTATACCAACTTTTAAATCAGTGGGAAAAACACCCATCTCCACAGATTTATTTATTAAATCAGTTAACGGTTGAATAATGTATACGCTCATATGTTTAACTAGCTTTGTGGAAATGCAATCAATACCCACTGAATTTACATTTTTTAAGGATGAAACAGCTTCAGCAACATCGCTGTAGTCTATAGGATAGAAGTAGAATGTTTGGCCAACATTTAAAGTCGTATAGTTTTTAAATTGTGAATCCCCATATTTGGTATTTAATGCATTTTTGAAAATGATGTAAAGAATACGCCGAAAGCATTTGCCATCTCTTTTTTATCGTTTATAAAACTTCCTGAGTGCTCGATTTTTTCTATGTTGTTATACTGTCCTTTTTTTCCAGTTTTTATATTAACTGTTTTCCAAATAAATTTTTGCTTTTGATGGTTATTTTTGTTATGAAAAACATTCTGGAACCAGTGCTTTTTTGCTTCTTGAATTTTATGAGTATATTTCTTTTTGTCTTCTTTATATTTTAAATGTACATCAGGGTCTGTCGAATTTTTTGTCAACCAGAAAAGGTTTTTTAAATCAACTCCCATCTTCAAGATTTCTTTAGAGATCCAGTTATTATTATTATTTTGACCTAATTTTTTTACAACCATAGGACAACATATTTCAATATGATATAATAGAATATTTACAAAATCAGTATAAGCAGAATCAATATTGTCGAGATTTTCATAAACACCCTTAAAATCCTCAAGATTCAACCTTGTTTGCAATGTTGATATATTTGGTTCAGACAAATTTCTAAATGTTATAGTATCAGTAATGTCACTTGTGTGGTGATTTGCTTTTGAAATTACATTTGGTATTATAAGTTCCAATCCACTATGATCTCCAATATGAAAGTCTCTAACTGTTTCCTCATATGGTAGGGGATAATTTGTAATAAAATAGTCAATTTTAGATTTTGTTGTTCTGCCGTTTTTATCTGTAAAAATCCTAGTAGGTTCTAAGTTTTGGCAAGTTAAATTAAAACTTTCAATAATGTCATTCAGTAAAGACTTTTCCCGAGACATACTCAGATAATTAATATTAAAATCACCACTTACAATAACATACTTAAAATGATCATAACAATAGTTTAACGCTAAAAATAATTTGTTCATGAAAATCTCTACATCACCACTGGGTGCTCTATATATGTTTATCAAACAGTATGTACTTACATTTAAATTGAAGGTTATACAACAACACTCGAAATTAACTTCTTCTGCTAAACTATTTAAATACTTTGGTACTTTAAATGACATTGACTGTCTGACAAATATCAGGACACCACCGTGGATTTTTTCAATTCTATTATATGAGGCAGCTTGACAATAATTCTCAAAATTAATACTATTTACACTTAATTCATTACACCATGTCTCAGTAACACAAACAATATCCGGACAGTTACTATTTAAAATTAGCTCAAGTGCACTTGTTTTGTTAGCTATTGACTGTGAATTTACACAAATGATTTTAAAATGATTATTATTTATCTCTGAACTACTTGCCTGAAATACTGAAATACTTTTTACAGAGGATCCAGTTAAATTGGCACCCTCCTCTTCACAAAAAACTTAGACACTACTGCACGCTTTGGCCAAACATCTTTGTTCCAAGCTCTCTTTAGGTTTTCTTGATTAATGGTGACCTTCATAGAACTATATGCTTCTGGCATTTTTGATTTGTGTACCACACATTGGACTTCAGGAAATGATACAGCTAACATTTTATGTAGGTTATCAGGGGTTGTTTGCGGTTTAAGACGTGTGACATGCAGAGACACAAATTTTGGGACGGTCTCCACCGATTTTTCCACCTCATTTCCACCAATTAAATATTGACGCCTACGCTTACGACGATTCTGGGTCAGCCACTCACCTCTCATAATTTCATCATTAGTTTCTTCTAAATTTTGTATTTCCAAAAACGTTTGTTGATTTACAGCATCATGGATAGCGTAGCTAACATCTTTCTTGCTAAATATATGCTTTCTATTATTGTTTACAACCTGGTTGTTCTTCTTCCTTTATTGGGTTATATCCCTCGGGATAATTCGCCCAGCTTACACCAGGGAAATACTCTTGTCTTGCTCTGGGCAGTCGAATATTTCCAAATATATATGTTAAAGCCTCAATTTTTTTAAATATATATTAGCAGGAACATATTCGTATAGGGCCAGACAGTCCCTACAGGTTGTTATCAGCTGTTTTAAGTCGACTTTTAACCTCTCCGATATTATCACTAATGACAGTAATGTCAGGTGAAGTGGACTTGGAATGGCTAGGTTTTGCATCCATATCTGACACTGTGTTACCATTTTTAAAAACTTTAACGTTCATTGACCTTAAGCTTGGTTGGAGGTCACTTAAATTGCCAATGTCAACAGAGGTTTCGCCTGGCAGAGGGGAAAGGGGAAACTGGTTGTTTACGTTTTTTGCTGTATTATTTTGGATTAATTTAATTTTTTCTTGGAGTTCACGAATTATATAATTTTTGTGACTAAGTATAATTTTTAAGTATTCTACTTCCCTCTTTAAGATATGTTCTTCAGAAATATTCAGATCTTCAGTAATTACACTTTCAGCACTAATCTCACTGTCAACCTTTAAATTTGTGTCACAACAGATCATTCCTTCTTCAACAATTCTAACATTTTTCATTCGTTCAGCACAGCTGGGGTGAGCTAATAAGGCACACTTCACACATTTTAGCCCATTTCTCACTTTTTTAGAACACTGAATGCACAAACAACTTAACACGTCTTTCTCAGTTGACGCCATCTTTAATATCTGTTTAATCTCTGTTTGAGGAGTTTAAGTCTGTTCTGTCGGACAAAATAAATGTGCCGTTTTCGTGGTGTGACCGTTCCAAATTTTTAACCTGTTCCACAATTAAAACTGCCCCTGTTCCAGTGTTCCCATATATTATATATATGTTAAGATTCGGTGTTCCTAAATTTGCACACACTCGTGATAAGTGACTCGTTCAAGCCCTTTTAACTACAGCTCTTTCAAAAATAAGGACTTTGAACCGATGAAACTTACAGATCATATGATCAATACATACGCGAATAAAAAACTTGTGAAGTGGTAACAATTAAGTTCATTTGAAATGCTAATTAGGGGGTGATTTTCCCGATTTCTTACCAAAAAAAGGGACCAACTTTATTTTGAGCGTAACTTGTTTACTTTTGATGCTAAAAAATTTTTTTAAAAAACAAAAATAAGCATTTTTAAACACTTTAAAAAAGTTAAAGTGAGTTTTCTCCAAAAAAGTGCTTCGTTTTTTGGTTATGGCACGTTAAAGTATTCGATTTGGAATTTGACGAATATGAACCTATTTTTCATTGGCTATAACTCTGCGCCTACTAGGTATAGTGACCTAATATAGACACCATGTTTTCACTTTTTTACGTGCTATATTTTTGATAAGATTTTTTTTTGACCAAATACTTACTCTTTGAGTTATTTGCGAAAAACCGTCAGAAAACGTGGTTATTTTGTAGAAAAATGAACATATTCACTCGCAAATAAGTCGAAAAGTATTAACTTGGTAAAAAAACTTAGCGGTTCTTTAAAATTTAGAAGTTTTGCAATATTTTACCGTTAAGGAACGTACTAATAGCAGATTTTTTAAGTCGGGATGACATGTACAATTTTATAAGAAAATGGTTTATGAAAAACGACAATATGCTAATTGGTTGCAGTATCTTTTTAATTATGCAATGGCATACAAAAAAAGGAAAAATAATAATAAAATCGGAAACTTGATGTATTCGATCAAATAAATTTCTAATAATTAAATATTTAAATATAAAATACTTCCTAATTAAAGCCATTAAAAACAAAATGGACCTGAGTAACGCCAAAAGCTTTGAATAATATATTTCCGTTGCCGATTTCCGAAAATTGCTATCAGCTTTTGTCAGAGATGTGCACATACATTGGTTAATTATGAATAAATTTTATCGAGCAATAAAACATTTATTCGAAAACTATTAAACTATTCAATAAATTGAATGGTCAATATTGTAATGCATATTGTTTATTTAGGGAGTTAATTTCTACCTTCGACAAGAACCAAATTACCTCCACATTTTGGAAAATTATGTAATTATATCGGTTATTTCTAGTTTTGTGATATTTACTACAATATTTCTTTAACGGTGTAAATAACCTTACGTTGCAAGGGTTTGTTTATATGATTTGATTACTTACGGAGTGTTGTGAGCACCCCTTTCCTATTGCTGTTTTCTTTTTCGTGGAAAAATAATCTTTTTTTTCTTTTTTTTAAACTCCCAAATTATTTACAATCTGTAAAACAAGTTACAATGAGTAAATGTTGTGACCCACTAGTGTAGGTGACTTGGAGAAAATGATTCATTAAGCATTTTCTTTACAAATATTTTACATAGATATAAAATTGTTTGTCTCTGGGAATTACGAGACATACATATATAGGTCTGGATCCCGCGTATGAAAAAAAAGTTGATTAATAGCAAGCTGAAAATTTGTTAATAGCTTAAGGGCGTCTAGTCGAATACACTTTAATATATGGGAACACTGGAACAGGGGCAGTTTTAATTGTGGAACAGGTTAAAAATTTGGAACGGTCACACCACGAAAACGGCACATTTATTTTGTCCGACAGAACAGACTTAAACTCCTCAAACAGAGATTAAACTCTCATTCAAAAATCAGAGTGCTATTTATCACCAAATGGGCGTTTTAATGAGTGGAACATGTAGAATATGTCAAATGACAGGAATTATGACAGGTGATAAATAGCATTCTGATTTTTTCATGAGAGTTTAATCTCTGTTCGGAGAGTTTAAGTCTGTTCTGTCGGACAAAATAAATGTGCCGTTTTCGTGGTGTGACCGTTCCAAATTTTCAACCTGTTCCACAATTAAAACTGCCCCTGTTCCAGCATTCCCATATATCAAAGTTTATCTGACTAGACACCCTTAAGCTATTAACAAATTTTCAGCTTGCTATTAATCAACTTTTTTTTCATACGCGGGATCCAGACCTAATAACTAAAATCGCGATGGTAAATCACTAGAGGTGTATTTCGTCTCAAGTCGTCGTCTGACTGGTTGTCTCATCAGGTTTCTGGCTAGTACATTTAGATGTTGTGTCAGTCTGTCTTCGTATTTCTGTGCGAAGCTAGTAATTTCTTCTTTTACTGTTGCAATTTCTAGATCGCGTCTAATAATATTATTTGTAACATACCATGGGGCATTTGTGATTATTCGAAGAACCTTCCACTGGAACCTCTCCAAGATTTCGATATTGGAGTTTGATGCAGTACCCCAAGGTTGGATCCCGTAACTCCATATTGGCTTCCTATTTCTGTTGCACCCCTTTTCCAATTGCTGTTTTCTTTTTCGTGGAAGAATAATCTAATTCTCTTTTTGTTTAGTAGAAGATCTTCTTCTTCAAGTGCCCATCTCCGCGACGGAGGTTAGCAATGATCATACCTATTCAGACTTTAAATACGGCTGCTCTGAAAAGTTCATTTGATGTACATCCGTACCATTCTCTGAGGTTGTGCAACTATGATATTCTATGTCTCTCTATGCTTTTTTTTTCCTAGGACATTTCCCTGTATAATGAGTTGAAGCAAGTTGTACCTCTCTTCACGTGTAATATATCCGAAATATTCCAATTTTTTTCTGATTTTTTTTATTTTTAAAATATTTTGCAATCTGTTGAGTGTCAACAATAAAAAAGTAATGACATTGACTATGACAAGAAGGATTTTATCCACTGGTAAAATCAAGGTACCTACAATTATTATAAAGTTGTATAGGAAATAATTACATGTTATAACTACTAACTAATTAGTTTAAAAGTTTACTCTGAATTGCAAGTCCAGTGGTTTGAGCCTCTTTAACCTACGCTGTTCTTGGGAATTTTCTAGGAGGTTAAGTGCAAACTGGTTTTCATGATCCTCCAAATAGGCAATTTATGCAACGCTACGTTGTTTGATGACTTCCTGTACCATATCAATTTTAAGGTCTTGATGAATAATCCTGTTGTTGATGTACCAAGGTGCATTAGTGATAGTTCAGAGGATTTTTGATTGGAATCATTGGATTATTTCGATGTTGAAGTGACCGGCTGTTCCCAATAGTTTCAAACCATACGTCCAGATTGGCGTTAGTATTGCATTATAGAGCAGCAATTTGTTATCCAGAGATAGTCTTGATGAACCGCCCATCAACCTTCGGGTGAACAAGAGGGGTCAATTGGGACCCCAATGCATGCTTTTATTTAATAAATCCAGAAATATTTTGAATTTTAAACTCATTTTTTTATTTGACTTTAACATCATTCTAGATACCCTCATATTTTGTAATAAAAAAAATTCCCTATATTTTACAAAAAAAAAATATTTTCTGAATTTGGGGTCAAAGACGAAATCCCTTGGCCTTCCATATTACGATTTTATATTAAGTAAATACCGTCTATTATGTGGAATTTTCTGTAAGAAACATTTCAGTATTAAAAAAAATGTCTGCTAAACCTGTGGCGACGTAAAGTGTATATTTAAAAATTTCTTTAGTTCTAAGTTCAGATTTAATTAAAAATATGTTTATTTATTTGATGTAATTAAAAATATGTTTTACTAATGTTTATTTATAATTTATTGATACAATAGTAAAATTAAAATTACGAATACATTATTACATTTCTTAAAACAACTTTATTTTTTTGTCAATTGTCATTTTTGACTTGGGGTCATTTTTTACCCCCGTTAGTCGGTATGTGAGGCTAGGATTGCAGTATCTTTGGCAAATGTTTCTACATAGCATCATTTTTTCTATAGGTCGTCTCTCTAGTGGTTCCTGAAGAGTTGGAGGATTATCTGCTCGCCTTGATTGTATTTAAGACTTTCATTTCTTTAATCTTTATTCATCTTTCTCAGAAACTCTTTGTTTGTAATGTGTTGTACGAAGCATTGGGGAAGCACAAAACGGAAACAACGGATATTTGAATGTTTCTTCTAGGCATGCATGATTTTCTAAATCTAGACCAGGTTTACTCTACTTATGTGTATATCGTCGGCCTCATATGAAAAGTGCCTAAGTCCAAATCAACAAATTTTACAGGAGACGAAAAAACTGATTTAAAGAATGATTTTGACTTAAAACTTTATCTTATTTGACACAGTTACTTAGAGTAGTGTCCGTCAGCTTTCTCATAAAGATAGATCTATTTTTAAAATTTAATTACTTCAAAAATGGAGTTAGGCAACTTTCATTTTTGAAATAAGGAAAAAATTTGGAGATTTAATAACGAAAATCATGAAGAAATATGAGTAACTCCATAAAAAGTCGCCAAAAATAAACTATGAAAAATGCTTAAGTCCCACAAAAACAACAAATGTGGGGTTTTAAGGA
This sequence comes from Diabrotica virgifera virgifera, assembly GCF_917563875.1. Lineage (NCBI taxonomy): Eukaryota > Metazoa > Arthropoda > Insecta > Coleoptera > Chrysomelidae > Diabrotica > Diabrotica virgifera. Next base: position 220,513,755 of record NC_065449.1, read on the forward strand.
TAATAATGCTACTTAAATGTAGTTAACACAAAAACTATAATAATATGATCAAATTGAACCTGCGTTCAATAAGTTTACACAATTTCCATGAGGATCAGTTAGCTTATAATACTTTTCTTGAAGATATAACACAGCAGCGCAGCAAAAGTACATCTAACCTCAATGAAACTGGTGGAATTTGGCAAGTATCATGTGATTCACCCAACTCCGCGGAGTTGGGTAGAATTCTTTTTGTGTTTCTAGCGACATCTATTGACTTTTTTTAACTTTTTTGTCTTGCTATTCATGCGTACCATAACTATTAATCAGATGGTGCAAAAATCTCATTTTTGCTTATTTTGGGACTTAGGCACTTTTCATATATGAGGCCGACGATATTGATATTTTTGGATGTATAAATGTTTAACTCTAAATTATACATTTTGTGTTTGATGAATTTTTCCATTTTATTACTTTATATTACATAATTTTATAACTTTTTCATTTTCACTCATGGGTTATTTTACATTAATATTATAATAAAACTTACTAAATACTGTCACCGGGATGTGGCTTTTCATTAAAAAATAACAATGTAAATATTTTCCGCTGGCAAACAAAGACACTCCGCTAATTACCAATCAACCTACTTTTTAGTTTTCCTGCAGGCTACTCGAACATACAGCTAAAATCGTTGCAAATATCGGTAGTTGATGGAGAGGAGAGGTTTTCAAACAGACGCAAATAAAACGGTTAATTAAAAGCGATGCTTGCATGCCGGATGTAAAAATTGGCGACAATATGCCTGGAAGGTAGAAAAAATAAACCAGTGAATTCTAACAGAACGTATAGAGAACGAGGGTTGGTTTCCCATTGCCATATTAACGCTTGTGGTAGTTAATTTCAATGTATCTTTCAGCAGTAGTATATAGAGAATCTAGGAATATTGCAAAATAGGGATTTATTAGAATGAAGAAAATATGCAGCAGTAAAATTAACATGAAAACTTTCTGTAACATAATAAATCTAAAGGTAAAATCAATATTGTAGGATTACGTTCGTCAGCAAATACTTTCCATTACCAATTCTTAACTTGGTTTTATCCCGAACCGCGAGCCGAAGGCCAGTTTCAAGTAGCATCGCAGAATAATCAAAAGCACTGTCGATAATAAGTAAACGACTTACGACGAAAGACGTGTTCATATTTTTGCTATAGGGCTTTTCATTCACAGTCATTTGTTTCGAGCTCCTGTCATATGTCGAATAATCCGTGTATATTAATATTATACATAGATTATACAACATATGACAGAAGCTCGAAACAAATGACAATCGATGAAAAGTCCTATTGAGCCGCGGTCATTTTTCAATAGTGTTAAGCTGGCTACACATTATGCACGATTCGCGATTCGTGGGCAGTGCACGCATAGTGCGTAGCGGCTAGTTCGTTGAGTGATTCGCGTATCGTGATGCGCGATGCGCGATTCGCGGTCAGTGCACGAAGAGTGTGTAGGGTCTTGTGCATTAAAAATCGATTCGTAAACAACATGATTCGTGTGTGCACAGTAATTCGCTCTTATGAGCGGTAAATTAACGAATATCAAAGGCTGTGCTTCAACCCAAATCGCTGATTCACCGAAATTCACCGAAATCTACATAGTTAATGCGTCCATAACCTACGTTAATAATTTAAAACGATCACACGTCCAGATTTTGGGCGTTTTCACCATATATTCTGATGCTTCCAACCACAAAGATTTTAAAAAATTTCCGACAATTGTTAGATTTTTTTTATCCAGAAACAGGAATTAAAATTAGAATATTAGATTTTGTTTCATTGCCGAATGAAACGTCAAAAATAGTGTTTGACTCAATAAGTACTATTTTTAAAAAAGAATAATTTGAACAATAAAATTATTGCTTATTGTGCGGGTAAAATTGACGCAAAGTTCGGTGGAAAAGCTAGAAGAGGCATCAATAACGTTTTTTCGAAACTTAACGAACATTTGAACCAAAACAATGTTGGAGTAGGTTGTGCAGCGCACATTCTACATAATACAATACTATTCAAACTGCATCGACGTACCTGCTTCCAGTTATTGTTGAAAATATTGAAAATAATGTACTGTGCGTTTTAAAACATTGAAGGATTTTTGTGAAAGCGCAGAAATCGAATATAAACGAATTCTTGGTGACAGCAAAACAGGCTCTTTTGCCAGCTGTAGAAAATATTTGAGTTTATGTTTATGTATATTGCAGCTCTTTTTTGAAAATGGCTTACCACAAAGGCTTCAGTTCATACACAACCAAGCTACATTATTTCACATTGCTCTGAAAAAATGGGAAAAATTTCAATTTCGAAAGGGTCAAATGAAATCAATAATTACGAGAAATAATAATGGATAACGACTACTTTCCTTTAATTATTCGAAAACACATCAGTAGTTTGGAAGGACAAGGTCCCACTAAACTACTTGAAATATCTTGAAGAATGGACAGTTCAATTTAAAGATAATAAAAATTTGTCCCATCCCATCTGAGGTCGTCCTCTTGCTCTCTTTCCTGTCCATGGTCTCCATTGCTGTATCGTGGTATTCCACCTATTGTCCGTTTGTCTGGCGTTATGACCTCCATTTTAGCCTAACCTGGCTATATGTTGTCTTGCGTCTTTGACTTTTGTTTTATTTCTTACCCAGCTGTTTTTGCTTTTTGTCTGTTAATTTTATTCCTAACATTGCTCTCTCCATGGCTCTTTGTGTCTTCATTATTTTTATCCATGTTTGCTTTGTTCAAGGACCATGTTTGGCATGCGTATGTAAAAATTAAAAGTAGGTATACACTGGTCAAACACTTTTGTTTTTAAGTAATGTTGTATTTTTTATTCTTTAGGGCCCATTTTAATTTCCCAAATCCTGCCCAGTCTAATCTGACCCTACTTTTTACCTCCGCTGTTTGGTTTTCCTTATTTATTTTTATTATCTTTCCCAAATATATATAGTGATGAGCGCGCTAATAACCGGCAAAATAGCACAAAAGATGTAAAACATAAAGTTGTGAGATAAAAAGAAATGAAACTAGTCGAGCTGAGAAATTTAGCTACATTAACCTATAAATTTACATTATATTGATTGTTTACCACCTTTAGACGTATCGCACGAGTTTGGCAACTACCAATGTCATAGTGACAGTTTTAGTTGACATACTCCTCTGATACGTGTAAAGGTGGGAAACAATCAATATAATGTAAATATAAAGGTTAATATCGCTAAATTTCCCAGCTCGACTAGTTTCATTTCTTTTTATCTCATAACTTAATATATTTTCCATCTTTTGTGCTTTATTGCCGGTTATTAGCGCGCTCATCACTGTATAATCATTAACCGCTTCTATTGTGGTGTCGTTTAGTAATACGTTTCTGTTATCTTGTGTGTTTGTCATTGTTTTTGTTTTTGTTTTTGTTTTGGGAAAATTCATTTTTAGACCTATTTGTTCGGATTCATTTGCATATTTGCATGAAATTCCATAGGATGGATAAAATTTATAAGGAATTATACCCGTAGGTAAAGTATGACATTCCCATCATGTGGGATGTAAAGTGAGTTGTTTTGTCTCTACATGCCGACAGTTAGATCGCAACAATCAGTTGATGTTGAAACTAACTGATCTAACTGTCGTCATGTAGAGACAAAACAACTCACTGTATATCCCACATCCCACGTGATGGGAATGACATGCTTTACCTAAGGGCAAAATTCCCTATAAATGTTATCCATCCTATGGAATTTCAAGCAAATATGCATTTATAACATAGCTATATAACATTTAAATGGTTCTCACCCTCGTATTTCTTTGGTGGCTCAGCTAGCATTCAACATGGAGTATCTTAACTAAAACTGTCACGGTGACAGTGGTAGTTACCAAACTCGTCCGATACTTGTAAAGGTGGGAAACAATCAATATAATCTAAATTTGTAGATTAATATCAATAAATTTCCCAGCTTGACTAGTTTCATTTCTTTTTATCTCTACGGTTATAACGTAGAACTATAAGTTGAACTATTTAGTTCAACTTAATACGGTTTCCATCTTTTGCCCTATTTTGCTGGTTATTAGCACGCTCATCGCTTTATAATTTGACCAATCAATGCGAAATATTTCAAATTTTAATAAACGATTCGGATCTATTGCAAAGCATTCACTCGGATCAAAACTATGTTTGATAGCTTGATAGCTTACAAAAAATCATAAGTTTAAATGATGTTTAAATTATTATTTTTTACAAATATTTTTATAGTTACCGATTAATAACAACTACATATTTACTAAATTCCTATAAACTACAACAAACTGGACGAATCGCGCATCACGAATCGCGAATAGTGCATAGTGTGTAGCCAGCTTAATAGTTATCGTTTACATTAGTTCTATATTCCTGTAATTTACGAGTTAAACGATAAAGTGTTTGTTATATCCTCGAATCGACCCGTGCCCATTAATTAAACCCTAGACAACAAAAGATAAATCCTACAATATTATTATAAAATTCATATTAAAATCAAACTCTTCAAGCTTCCGAGTTGAAACGTGTTGCTTTTCCCCACACCGAGGTTACGACATTCTTTCTGATGTCTTGTTCAAGGTTTCAGAAGTTACAGTCTCCTGAGCTCACAGGTCTCTTCAGTACACTGCTCACTGATCACTGAATTACTGCTGTTGGGAACAGCAAACGGGTCTCTGTTTCTTCTTCTTCTTCTTCTTCTTAACTCAGGTGAGACCCTTAGTCTCTGACACTTGGTCATAAGATCTTTCTACCCCACCCTGTTCTTCTCCTTAAACTCTAATAAGTCCTTAAGGAAGGCGAATAGTTTTCTTATTGGTAGTTTTAGGATCGCTTGGGGTTCAAACCTCATTTGACCAGTGAATTCCTGCCCTATATCACCTAGCACTCTGCAATAGCATAGTATGTGTATGGCAGTTTCTTCATCCATTTCGCACTTTCTGCACCATGGTTCATTCACCTTACCTAGTTTGTCTAGGTGATTTCTTAAAGGACAATGTCCAGTCGCAGTCACCATTTGATTTACCGTTTTGATCTCTGGTTTATTGTGGTTCATCAAGCTGTTCGACGGTTTCTTATCAATATTCTTGATTATTTTTTTAGTCTGGAGTTACACTTGAGAAGTTCTCCATTTCTTTTGATGATTCTTTATCAGCCATTTATGAACCTCGTTTTTCGTAACATCTTTAGTGATGCTACAGAAAAGCTCTGAGCCTTTAAAAGTTTATCTCGAGCCTTGTTTCGTTAACATATCTGCTCGTTTTTTCTCATGCACCCCTTCATGACCTGGCACCCACATTAAAGAAATTTTATTGTCTTTTTCCGGGTTGTTGAGGAGATCTTTGCAGTTTTTTACCAGTTTTGATTTGGTGAAAGAGTTCTTTACAGCCAGAATAGCCGATTGGCTATCTGTGTATATATTGATTATCGTAGCTTTAGGGTCTTCATAAATTATTTGAACAATGCCGGCCACCAAAGCAAAAACTTCAGCCTGAAACACAGTTGTATGTTGACCTAGGCTGTAAGATCGGCAGTACCATGGTCTGCAGTTCCAGAAGAGTCGCTTACCCATATTTGTTATATTGGTAATATCAGTATTCCAATTAAGTTTCGAATCCAGGATTACCCCTAGATACTTAACCTCATTGGTTCTTTCCACTGCCTTTCCAAATAATTTCAGCTCACTCAGTCCAGTAAGCTTCCTCTTATTTGTTTAAGCTACCAGTTTAGTTTCAGAAGGGTTCACGGAGAGGTTCTCTTTCACAGTTCAACAGTTCTCTATGTAATGAAGGGCATATCGCATCTGATCCACAACAGTGGTAGGAAATTTTACCCTAGTTATTATTACAATATCGTCTGCGAAACCCTGAAACTTTATCAACTAACGAAATATCGGTAGTTGATGGAGAGGAGGGGTTTTCAAACAGACTCAAATAAAACGGTTATTAAAAGTGATCCTTGCATACCGGATGTAATAATTGGCGACAATATACCTGTAAGGTAGAAAAAATAAACCAGTAAATACTATCAGAGCGTACAGAGAACGACGCTTGGTTTCCCATTGCTATATTAACGCTTTTGGTAGTTAATTTCAATGTACTTTTCAGCAGTAGCAAATAGAGAAAGTAGTATTACAAAATTGAGATTTTGTACACAGAAGAAATTATAAAACATGTGTAAATCTGTGGATATGTGTAAAATCAGTACTTAATTAATTTTACAACCCCTGTCAGTATTATACTTATATCTTCTTTTTCTTCATCATCAGCTTTCTTCTTTTCAGGGGTCGGGGTTCCTTCCTTTTATTCGCCAATTATTTCGGTCAATCATGTCTTCTCCACCTCAACCTTTCTCTCTCGAGTCGCCCGCCACACAGTCCTTCCAGCTTCTCCTTGGTTTTCCTCTATCTCTCCTTCCATCAACTTCCAACAGATCTATAATTCTATCCACAGAGTTTCCGTTTCAACGCCTAACGTTACCAAACCATGGCAGTTTGGGTTCTTGAATCTTTTTTGAGACTATAAACACCTGCTCTTTCCCTAATCAAGTCGTTTGTGATCCTGTTGTCTCTTCTAGTCTTACCCAGCATCTACAGTGACCTTTTCATTTCAGCCTCTTCCATCTTATTTTCCTATGTAATTCCTCGACCTAGCCTCCCATTTTCAGATGCTGTCTCTTCTAGTCCTACTCAGCATCCACAGTCACCTTTTCATTTCAGCTACCTCCATCTTCTTTTCCTAAATAATTTCTCGATCTAGTCTGCCATTTTCCATTATGATGGAGCCAAGGTATTTAAATTCTCCTACTCGTCCTAATTTTCTCCAAGTAATTATATATCCCCAAATATTTATGTTCCTTCCAACCACTTATACTCCGTTTCCGACCTGCTAACCTTAAATCCTCTTTGCTCTCCTCTACTAACACGATATCATCAACGAAGAGCATTTACCGAGAACCCTACTTTTCTCCCTTACCATCTCTGTCAGTTCATCCATAATAAGATTAAACAGTCCTTACATTAAAGTCCTTACTTTGGTGTGCGCTTCGTCATACATATCTTCACGGGCCTTAAGTAATTCTCCTCAGGCACCCCTTTCTCTCCCGTGCATCTACGTATCTTTTGTCTAGGAATTTTGTCGTATACGCCTTCTCAAGATCTATAAATACCAAATGTAGGTCTCTTTTCTTCTCGCCGTATTTCTCTATCAACTCTATCAACTATCTTAAAGCAAACTATCTGTTGTCGTCGTTCCGGGCATAAACCCAAACTGATCTTCTCCTATCGATATCTCTCTCTCACCCCTTACCCTTCTCTCACGAATTCTCTCCCAAATTTTCATTGTGTGCGATATTCACTTTATCCCTCTATGGTAATTCTTACAAACCTGAATATCGCCTTTATCTTTGTACAATGAAACCATTAAACTATCTATCCATACATTGGACATTCTTCCTCCCTCATACATTTAATTCATCATTTGCCAAAAAATATCAACCCTTTCCTCTCCTAGAGCCTACCCAGGTATTCTATCAGGTCCTACTTCCTTACCATCCTTCATCATATTGAATGCCTCGAAATCCTCGTCTCTCGCTATTCCTGGTATTACATTCTCAATTGGGATATCATATCCACTATCTCTCCTCTCGTGCTCTTCATTTAGCAACTTTCTAACCCATAACATCTTGGCTTTACTACAATATCGGTTCTTAACACTCTTTCATCGGCGCTCAATCTTCTCTACATGAGTCAGGTTCTTTAATGACTTATCCCTTGCTTGAGCAATGCTGTATAATCTTTTCATTCCTCGGGTGTTTCCAACTCTTCATACAGCCGTGCCTACAATTTTTTCTAAGCAATAGCTATATCGCGCCTCGTTTCTTGTTTTGCTATCTGGTATATCTCCTTTCGTCCTATGTTTTAGATCTGTCATACCTTTTCTAGATTTTTCTTTTCTCTATTAGCCTTCTGTTGCCTATCACTTCACTCTTCCAGTTAATTTGTCTCTAGGAGGCCCTTTACTAGATGTTTATCCTAGAACTTCCTCTCCTACGTGTAGTAACACAACTTTTCTGTTGGTTTCCCACCAGTCATTAACCGTATCTTTTCCCTCAAACTCTTCCAGTACTCTACTCTTAAATACTCTTGTCAGATCCTTATCTTTTAACGTCCACATTTCACTTTCTGGTGCCCTATTTGCTTTTCTTTCCACCTTACTTTTATCTCCATATCACCAAAATTTAATTTACTAAACTTACGTTATTATTTAGGAATGTTACTAAACTAATATCTTATAATAAATTCCAACCTTTTTGGAGATTTTAAAAAAATTCCTATATTATACCGGGTGTCCACTTATATTTTCCCCATTTTAACTACCTATAACTTCTAAACGGGTCAAGATAAAAATATGCTGTTTTCGCTGAAATGTTTTATTTTAGTAAAAGTTTTGTCTGAATAGATTGAATTTTTATATCGCTTTCAAATACGAAAAAAAAATTGCGGATTTTGGAAAAAAACATTGTTGACTTTTTTTTTAACAGAACACCCAGTATATTTTTTTGTAAATTGAAAGAAAGGTCATTCACCTATCCAGCGATATAAAGTTTTTCAAAATCGGTTGTCAAATCACTGAGTAATTATTTTTTAAAATGAGAGGTGCAACGTGGATATCACATACCTAAATAACATAACTAAGCAAATTGATATTATGTTATGTGATTTCCACATTGGAAATTGATTTTAAAAATTTTTATATCGCTGGATAGGTAAATGTCCGTTTTTTCAAGTTACAAAAAATTTACTGGGTGTTTTAATAAAAAAAGTCAACAACGTTTTTTTTTTCAAAAATCCGCTTTTTTTAAACGATATAAAAAATGGTTATTTACCTATAAACTTGAAAAAACGGTCATTTACCTATCCAGCGATATAATTTTTTTTAAAATCGGTTGTCAAATGAGTGAGCAATTAATTTTTAAAATGAGAGATGCAATGTGGAAATCACATAACATAGGTAATATCAATTTACTTATGTTATTTTAAGTGATATACACGTTGAACCTCTCATTTTAAAAATTAATTACTCAGTGATTTGACAACCGATTTTGAAAAACTTTATATTGCTGGATAGGTGAATGACCTTTCTTTCAATTTACAAAAAAATATACGGGGGTTCCATTAAAAAAAGTAAACAATGTTTTTTTCAAATATCCGCCATTCTTTTTTTCGTAATTGAAAGCGATATAAAAAATTCAATCTATTCAGACAAAACTTTTACTAAAATAAAACATTCCAGCGAAAACCATATATTTCTATCTTAAGCCGTTTAGAAGTTATAGGCAGTTAAAATGGGGGAAAATATAAGTGGACACCCGGTATTTTAATTCAATACAGATAGATATACAGTGAGCATGTAAACGTTGGAATAAATTCATTTTTCATGAATGGGCGATTTTGGAAATAAATCGCGAAACAGGTCGATTTTTATTTTCAAATTACTATTTTTTGGCATACTATATGTACGTATATCATACTAATGACGTCTTTCATCTGGGCGTGATGACGCTTTTTTTTAAATGAGCATAGGGGTCGTGTGATAGCTGGTCCACGAAAATTAGACCGAAGTCAGTAGACCGAAAGCAGTAGACCGAACTAATTAGACCGAAAAGCACTTTGCTGAAACCTCACTAGACCGAACAGCATTAAAGACCTCACTAGATCGAAATGGTACATAAATTAAAAAAGATTTCAGTAAATTTTGCTAAGATTTTGTATATCAGTCTTTTTGCTTATTGTGTTTTTTTGTATTTTTTTATAGGCTGTGTTTAGTACAGTACTGTACAGTCTGATATGAAATAATTTTCATCCGTTAAACAAATTAGTGAAGGTAAAAATAAATTAAGGGTAGAGGGACGTTAACACCATTTTAACTATTTCTAATAAGCATCCAAATGAGATTTAGTTGCAATTACATTTGTCTTATCTCTTTTACTGCGACAAGTAAAAAGAAATTAAGGGTAAATTTTATTTGCTTCTAATTTGAATTTCATGAATATGACAACAATCATTATGGATAAAGGGCGAAGGGAGGTTAATGTTACCCTTGCTCAGAGTACAGTCTTTTTTGAACACCCTGTATTATGTACCTAATGCTTTTCGGTCTCCTGCTTTTCGGTTTCCTACTGTTCGGTCTAGTGAGGTTTCGGTAAGTGCTTTTCGGTCTGATCAGTTCGGTCTACTGCTTTTGGTCTAATGATTTCGGCCTCTTTACAGTAAACCGGGATAGCTCATTTGAAAGGTTATTTTTTTACTATTTAACAATTAAACATTATCATAGTTATTTATATAAGATTTAAAAAAAAAATTAATTAAATATTAATTGAGACAAAAAGAGGAATGTATGTAATTGATTTAATTCAAATGACATTTGCTTCTGTCAGAAGACAGGAAAAAATGGAATCATTTAATTTACTTTAACCGGGACCTGAGGATGCTGTGAAAATTATTTCAGCCTCTTTCTTTCATCATTAGATTAATATTTAATCCAAAAAAATTTTTAGACACCCTGTATAAATAACTATGTTAACGTTTATATTACTGAATAGAGAATTTAATTAGCTTCCCCCACACGACCCCTTTTCTTATTAAAAAAATTATCGATTACGTCATCACGTTCAGATGGATGACGTCACTAGTATGATAGTATGCCAAAAAATCATAATTCAAAAATAAAAATCGACTTGTGTCAGGATTTATTTCTAAAGTCGCTCATCCACGTAAAAATTAATTTATTCCAACCTTTACTCACTCACTGTATATGGCATTATATTTAGAGAAAATCCCGTACATACTCTTCTTTTTTTCTAATTCAAATTGTGAGAGACTCCTCCCGTCCTTCCCTCGCTTTGACGTCGCCGCCCCCGAGCCTGCGGGTATTTAATATTCAATACATGATCTAATAAAAGAGCTTTCATGAATATTTGAACTGAGCAGAAAGCTTTTATTTGTTCAGCTTTTAATCAGTTTCTGAATATATTTTTTAGTATAAATATCTAAACGTAAACAGTGCAAATCAAATAAAACAAGAAGTTTTAATAAATTTATTTCCGAAACTTTTTGTTGAATGTAAAATTGGAAAAACGTGTTTCATAAAGCTGCACTGCTGGTTTATTTAAATACGAATATGATTTGGAACAAGAGCTTTAAAAAAAGAATGATAAAAATATTTTATTTTTATAAATTTCATTTTAAATTTGACTTAATTTTGTGGGAGGTAAATCGATCTTTTATGGATCTTGAACTTTGCTCTACATATTCTATACTACAATTGAAGGTAAATCATCCTAAAGAATTAACAGCATATGTAATGTACATAGGTATCCCGTGTAAAGAAGCACCTGCCTCTTGGCAGATTGAACATTTAATTTAAGCGAATACAGGGCATATTTATTTGATATAAGGGCTACAGGGCTATAAAACTACTTAGCCACACCATGAAAATATGGGAGAAATTAATTGATAGACGGATACGTGAAGAAACCGAAATATCCGATAATCAATTTGGCTTTCATTGCAATTGCCAATTTCATTGGCAATTTTGGGCAGATCAACAACAGATGCAATTTTTCATTATAAGGCAACTGATGGAAAAATACAGGCATAAAGAGACCAACGCTCATATCTATGGTATTCATTGATCTTGAGAAAGCACATGATAGAGTTCCTCGAGAGATTCTGTGGTAGGCACTCAATAAGAAAGGAGTCCCTGGCGAATATGTAAAGATTGTGAGAGATATGTATGAAAGAGTAACGACTAGTGTTAGGACAGATGTGGGAGAGACTGATAAATTTCAGGTGAAAGTAGGATTGTACCAAGGCTCGGTGCTTAGTCCCTATTTATTCTCATTAGTTTTGGACCAGATATCAGCGAAACTACAGGGAAGCATTCCATGGTGCCTAATGTATGCTGATGATGTAGTGTTAATAGGAAATAGTGAAAGAGACTTAGAACAAAAACTGGAACAGTGGAGACAAGCTCTGGAGGAAAAAGGTTTAAAACTTAGTAGGACAAAAACAGAGTATTTGAAATGTTCATTTAAAGATGGAGTTACTACAAATAAAATGGTATCTTTGGATGGTGAAATGATTGTGGAAAGCAATAGTTTTAAGTACCTGGGATCGATATTACAGAGTAATGGAGAAATAGATGGAGATACAAGCAGTAGAATTAGGACTGGATGGATGAAGTGAAAAGAAGCGAGTGGTGGGTTGTGTGACAGAAAAATTCCAATTAAGCTGAAGGGAAAATTTTATAAAATAGCCATAAGCCGGCTATGATGTACGGAACTGAATGTTGGGCAGTGAAAACGAAAACGTAACAACGAATGCATGTGGCGAAAAACCTGGGGGAGACGATAAGGCAGGACATGTTGGTAAAGGGGATTAACATTGATATGACCCAAGATATATAATTGTGTGGAGAAATGCAATTCGGGATGCCGACCTCGTATAAGGATAAGGCAAAGAGAATGATAATTCATAAGGATAGGGCTTTTGTTAATTTTGATTAAATAAATATACAGGGTGTACCGAAAAGATTGGTCATAAATTATACTACCGATTCTGGGTTCAAAAATAGGTTGATTGAACCTTACTTACCTTAGTACAAATGTGCACATAAAAAAAGTTACAGCCCTTTGAAATTACAAAATGAAAATAATTTTTTCCAATATATCGAAAACTATTAGAGATTTTTTACTGAAAATGAACATGTGGCATTCTTATGGAAGGAGCATCTTGAAAAAAACATACTGAAATTTGTGCACCCCATAAAAATTATATGGGAGTTTTGTTCCCTTAAACCCCCCTAAACTTTTGTGTATGTTGTTTTTAAATTATTATTGTAGCACTATTAGTTAAACATAATGTTCTTAAACAATTTTTGCCTCTTAGTACTTTCTCGAAAAGCCAGTTTTTATCGAGATATTTTGAATATTGGTCAAATCCACCACATATTTGTATATGGTTAAGTACGATTATAGAGATTATAGAGACCTGGTAATAATATGAAAAATTGTAATTTACATTTTTATAATATGAAAATATTCTAAGAGGCAAAAAGTTTTAAAAACACTATGTTTAACTAATGGTACCGCAATAAAAGTTTAATTGGAATGTACACAAACATTTGGGGGGTTTAAAGAAACGAAACCCTTATAAAATTTGTATGTAAATATATTAAAAAAGAAGCCGCATCTCGATAAAAACTGGATTATCGAAAAAATACTAAGAAGCAAAAAAGTTTTAAAAACATTGTGTTTAACTAATGGTACTACAATAATAACCCCATAGAATTTTAATGGCTGTACAAATTTCACTGTTGTTTGCTTTAAGATGATCCTGCTATAAGAATGCAACATGTCCATTTTCAATAAAAAATATCTAGGACTTTTCGATATAAGAAAAAAAATCAATTATCATTTTGTAACATCAAAGGGCTGCAACTTTTTTTGTGTGAACTATTAATTGTATATAGGTATGTGAGTTCAAGCAACCTATTTTTGACCCTAGAATCTGTTGTATAATTTATGACCAATCTTTTCGGGACACCCTGTATATCTATCATGATTTTGTAAATATTTTATTTCCTGTACCTTTCTGGGACTAGTGTGAAGGGAGATGGGCAGAGAACGGGCCCAGGTTTGAGCAGTCGGGCAGAGCACCATTCTGATGGCTGAAACAGTGGGCGTTTTCCTTTTGAATATCTTTAGGTATATTCGAAGAATTTCTTCCCTCGTTTCTCCCAGGATTGTGGGGTTGCTTAACGCTCTGGTCCTATTACGACTAAAATGGCGCCCTACAGAACCTGTTAATTGTTTATCGCGCTTTTCTTAGTCCGGATACAGGAAATGGAAATTTACTTTTCCAGTATTTGGTAGGTTTTTATCGCTAACGATTTTTAACCCGGGAGCAGTCGCGCTCACTTCTGTAACGTAAGTAGTCGGACTTATGAGAAAAAATCTCACAATATAGATTTAAATATGAATTTAAATCAAAATAATTTAAAAAATTTTATTTAGGTACTTGTTATGTTAAAAATATCTATTTCTAACAATTTTAAAGCTAATTAGTTCTCAATAAAGTCATAAATGCCACAAAAAAATAAAAAAAAATGAAATTAAAAAAATACATTAATTATATAAATAAAATATAATATGAATATAATATAATAAAATATAATATGAATATAATATGAATTATACAGGGTGAGTCACCACTAACGCGACGGAAGATTACAGCGAAATGGTACAAGATATGAAAAAAAATTTAATTAGTGGTTTGTAAGTTGATAAAATCTACATTTTAAAATTATTTTTAAATATACAGGGTGTCCCAACAAATGGCGCCGTATCAAAGTTCTATTTTTTCTTATGGAACACCCTGTATTTTATTGCATTTTTTAATTGTCCGCAAAAAATAAAGTATAGTTTTGTAAGGCTTCCCTATACCTATGTACAGAGTGTTCTGACTTATGTTGACATATCTTAAAATGTAAAGTTTTAAAAGAAGGCTTATTCTCAAATTATTTAAGAAATTATAAAAAAAATACTTTTACATCTAAATAGTTGGATATCGGTTGAATGAATTCCATGATTGATTATTACACATTTATTTACAAGGTGTTCAACATTTACAGTTTCATTATTGCATTATTTAATGTGTCATATTATTATGATGCTTATTTTAAATGGAACACCATGTATATTAATTATTAATTATATTAAATGAAGTCACCCCTTTTGAATGGTATATGGATGTCCTATACCTAGGTCTAATAGTTTTTGCGAAATTTACAATTATTTAAATTCTTAATCTGTAAATCGCTTTTAAAACAAAAGATGTATCTCATTGTATGACATCGTCATTTTATGACAGTACGGTCTGGTAATTATCAAAAATATAAACATCCATGTATGATATTCAAATTTAATTGTCCCTAAAAATGAATAACCACGTTATCTACGAATTAGTAGACATGGCACTTTGCATAGGGGAGTGTTTGCAAAATTGTATCTTACTTTCTAAAGTTTACGCTCAAAAGTAGGTATCCTGGTACAAGACATCCAAAAAAGGACGTTTTTGAGAAATTTCGGAAAGTTAAATAAAAATAAACCAGTTATTTGTGATCACGTCAAGAAAATTAATATCCTGCTATCTGTTACGGAAAACCCAAATAATATTAAAAAAAAATTCAAAATCAGTAAATCAGTCAAACGACTGTTAGAATACTTAAGAGAAACCACTATTATCCGTATAAAACTCAACTACACCAATATTAGACCGAACAGGATTATGATAAATACTTAACTTATCGTTTATGGACTTTAGACTTTGGAGCAGATCCAGATTTTTTTTAAATGTATTGTATACAGACCAATCTGCCTACTTTTCATAATAATGGTCTAGTAAATAGACATAATTTTGATTTCATTATGATACAGTAAACAAATATTTATTTCGGACAGTTTAAAAATCGAGAGTGCATAAATATTATTTTTAAAATCAATTTACCGTTTAAGAAAATTGTAAATTACGCAAAAACTGTGACTTCTAGTTATGGAACATCCCTATACCATTCGAAAGAGGAACCTGTGTTTAGTATAATAATTTATTAACATACATGATGTTTTATTTAAAATAAGCATAATATGACACATTAAATAATCCAATAATGAAACTGTAAATAAATGTGTAATAATCAATCATGGAATACATTAATTATAAAATAATTATCAGACCGTACTCTCATAAAATGACAATGTCATACGATGCCATTAATTAACTACATCTTTTGTTTTAAGATCTATTTACAGATTAACCTTTAACTACACGCGCTGGCGTATTTTGTACGCCAGATATAAGAATTCTACTGCAAATATATTTAAAAATTTAATTTTTGACCTTGTTTATGTCTCTAACCTATCACTGGAATGTGCTTTATAATTTGGTTTTAGTTTCGTTATAATCGGCGTTCTGGGAAGATCGTAATTTACAGTTTATTATTTGTCGTTTCGGGTGGTGGACAATATGCGCCACGATTATATTAATATAAGTAGTAATATAAGTACATATTTCAATTGTTTTTTAGTCATTATTACACAAAATATATTTTTCCTTATAAACAATACTTTTTCTCCCGTAAAAAATTTCAAATACAAGAAGTTATATTCATTATTAGGTAAAGGCTCACAACTTACAATCAAAAACAAGGTATCAGTTTACAAGCAAATGCTCTACCAGTATGGACCTATAGTTTACACCTTATGGGGCTGTACTAGTGAGAGTAACTATGCTTCTCTTCAAAGAATCTAAACTCGAATATTAAGAAACATGGTGATAGTCAATGCTCCATGGTATATTCTCAGTAAAGACTTACATCGGAAACGTCGAATAGCAACAAGATGAAAGAAGAAATAAAGAAGATTGCCAATGGCAAGAAAAACCGACTCCACAACCATACAATGAGGGTGTTCGAATAATTATTCGAACATGTAAAATATTTGAAAATATTTTTAATTCTTAAGTTCATCTTTGAAATGCATAACAAAGCATTTGTTGCACTGTCAACAGTGCAAAAATGTACAAAGGCCAAATGTTTAGTGTTAATATGATGTGCCTAAAAGACATGCGTTTTTATGAAAATGACTTTCTATCCCGGTACCACCCTCTTCACCATACAAATACCAGGGCAACACGACGTTTTAAGCTCAGTCAAGTGTGTTTTAGTACGAGTTCGATGCAATACGCTGTTGCTCCTTCAACGGCACTCAAAAGTGCTCATCGTCAACTGAGACGAAGTTGTAAGTTGAAACTTGACGAAGTTGCAACTTAGAAGAAGATGCAAGTTGTATGAGCCATTCTAGCTTATCTTCGAGCTGTTGTTGTCTGCACTCAAGAGTGTTCTCAGCCGAGACTCAACAAACATCGCGTGGGAAATGTAACAAATAAATCCGTCAAGGACAAAGGTTTGACTCTACGCAAAGTGCACCTTCATTCTCTATCCCTACAGGTCCGTCAGGGACAAAGTGATGTCAGTTCCGGTAAAAGTCAACGCAATACTCTGTTGTATCTCGACACATCCGTCAATAATAAAGCATTCTTCAGAAGAAGCCTTCAGTGAATTTGGGCAGACAATTTAATGCTTACTACACAGACTGTAGAATGAAAGACTCATTTCAGCCCGTAAGTAGTTATTGTAGTTGGACGTTCTTTATGAAAGTCCGATTGTTATGTTGGGATAGTAACGCATCAAACTTTTTGAACTTTTGTGATAGTATTAAATGTATAAATAAATGTCATTTTAAATTCGGGCAGTGCACCTACCCACAACAGTGAAGTGTGCAACAATAATTAATTATTAGATAGATAGATAGATAGATAGATAGATAGATAGATAGATAGATAGATAGATAGATAGATAGATAGATAGATAGATAGATAGATAGATAGATAGATAGATAGATAGATAGATAGATAGATAGTTTATTTAGCTATAAGTTGCATACAATAATGTAATAATGTTTATAGCAATTCAGTAAATAGTTATATAGAAGTATAGAACAAACAAAATTAAGTATTTCAAACATTAAAATTACATATAAAAATATACAATATAAACAGAAAACGTAATACAAATTAAAATAATTAAAGTAATTGTGGTCATTGTGTTACAGCTTGGGCATTCACATTATCATAATACTCACCCAGTGTATACGGACACATGGTCACTAAGTAATCTTTAACTTTTGTTTTAAACCCCGTAGTTGAATTTATATTTTTTAATTTTTGAGGTAATTTATTAATAAAGACTGGATTATATGCAAAATGCATATGCATATATATGCTGCATATTTCTCATGTTTTTCATAAATGCATATGCCTTGCATATTTGGAGATTTAAGAGCATATAAATGCATATTTTGATGGGAATTTACTCTACCCCATTTAAAAATAAGGTATATATTAGTAACATCAACATCCATTAAAATAAAATGTGAAAGTAAATATTTTGCTGTTAAGCTCCTTTGTTGTTGTACCCATAAACATAATGGGCGTTATTTATAGCTGCAGGTATCATTATCCGGATATTTAAGATTTATAGACTTCTCAGAATTTACAAATTACCTAAGTAAATACCGATTATATTTTGAATAACATTACAAATATTACCTGTACTTTCTGCTGGTGTCGGCCAACTATGAATTATTCTGGGAAAACCAACCAAAACGAAATTTTAAGGCAGCGTTGCCAATTTAGCTTATTTTATGCTAGATTTGGCATATTTTTGTGTTGTTTAGCTTATTTATTTTTTGTTTAGCATATAGCATATTTTCTAGCATATTAAATAATATAAAAATTATTTAGTAAAAATCGAAAATCTTCTAATTCAGAACAAATTTTTATGTTGGCCTTACAATTACTAAAACAACTTAGGAACTCTCTCACAGGAACTTGAAACTGATATCAGTGAGTCAAATCTGATTCCTAACAAAAAATGTTTAACCATTCACACATACACACCTACATCAGCAAATCCCTTCGCCTTCAATAATGTTTATATTAGTACTTATGTCTGTGGACCATGAGATTACTATTAACTACAGGATCATGTTTCAGCATTTTTTAAAACAAATAATTTATCTGTACTGGGTTATGCTTGCTATAGGGATTTTTTATTAGTTGATAATGGAATACCTACTGTTGAACTGATCATTCCATCATTCTTGTGAGGTTTGGCAAATACTATATTGGTCGAGTTGGCAACACTGTTTTAAGGGTAGGATAGATTATTTTATTTTATGAATGGTTAGTCTTAAATCAATCGCCGATTATTCAACTTTTGTGATTGCAAGTTATTGACTATACTGTGTAAAAAAATCATTTTATTATTATTGTGAAAATGCCTAAAGTAGCAAGGGAAAAATCAAGTCTTCTCAGAAGTTGGATTGGAAGTAACAATCATCTAAAAGTTATCGACAGTGAAAGTATGTTTTGCACCATTTGTGATAAAAAGGTAAGTTCTCCACTTCAATAGATTTTTAAACTTATCAAACTTCTTTGCACATCTATGTGTCTGTCTATTCTAAAATGACAAACCGTCCCATTTCTTCAAAAACTGTTTTTTAAAGTTCGCAACGGTTTGGCTTATACAGAGCGAGGTGTTGAGAGTGGCCCACCCTGTATACTACGGTACACTGACTGTACTTTATTGTTTGACGATTTCAATTTCACTTTGAGAAATAAAAAAAAATTGGGGGAGGTTTAAAAAGTTTGATCATTTTAATGTAGGTATCTATTTACGAAAACATCTAAAACATCATTATCATTATATTCCAGATTCCATGTCAAAAGAAATTCCAAGTAGTTCAACACATAAAAACTTCACTTCACCAAACTAAGCTATCAAAAAATGATAATAAACCTCGCCAGCAGATTCTACAGAACAGTTTGCAGATTCAGAATACGTCAGTTGGGCAAGAAACCTTTGCAAAGGATTTATGCCATTTTTTTTTGAACTGCAATATCCCTCTGCACAAGTTAGAACATAAATCGTGTCAAAACTTTTTAAAAACTTATTGCAAGATTAAAGATAAACCAGCTCAAATACCAAGTTCTTCAACTCTTCGGAAAAAATATGTCAGTGCATGTTACAAAGATGTGATGACGAGTATTAAAAATCAGTTAAAAGCCGATTATCTTTGGATTTCCGTCGACGAAACAACGGATACAAAGGGTCGACAAATTGCGAATCTAATTGTTGGAGTTCTTAACGACTCTGGCGATTTTAAAAACTCATACTTAATTAGTGTAAAATGTTTGGAAAAAACAAACTATGCTACAATAGCTAGATTTGTTAACGAATCCCTAACAAATTTTTTTTTACCTGATCAAGTACCATTTGAAAAAATATTATTAATGCTTAGTGATGCCGCCTCATATATGATGAAAGCTGCATCCAATCTTAAAATCTTTTTCCCTAATTTAATTCACTGTACATGTTTGGCGCACGGCCTAAACAGAGTTGCAGAGAAAGTTAGAATTGAATTTCCCAATGTAAACACCTTAATAAATAATGTAAAAAAAGTATTTCTGAAAGCACCACTACGTGTACAGGTATATAGGGAGATGCTTCCCGATATTCCTTTACCACCAGAACCAGTATTAACCAGATGGGGAACTTGGCTTAAAAGTGCTATATTTTTATCTGAACACTACGACGACATCAAAAGCGTTATTTCAAGTTTTGATCCGACTTGTACCGCTATTGATAACTGTCAAAATATTTTTAAAGAAAAGTCTATTAAAAATCAATTGTTGTATATAAAATCGAATTTCGATATCATTGAAAGTTCAATTACAAAATTAGAGGCTCAAAATTTATGTCTTCACAATAGTATGTCTATTGTTGATTCGGTTAAACAGAAAATAACAAATCTGAATGGGGAAATTGGAGTAAAAATTAAAGATAAACTTGATGACGTTTTAAACAAAAATGAGGGTTTCACTTTATTGCGTTCAATAAATAATATAATCAATTTTGGAAACTTCGATGAAAATATTAATATGGATCCGTCTCTAATAGCAAAGTTTAAATATGCCCCAATTACATCTTGTGACGTTGAGAGATCTTTTTCTGCCTATAAACAAATATTAACAGATAGAAGACATAATATTAGTTTAGAAAATATGAATCAATATATGATTATTTATTGTAACAATAAAAATATGTAAATTTGTTTTATTGTACTCTTTTTATAATATTAGTTTAGAAAATATGAATCAATATTGTAACAATAAAAATATGTACATTTATTTTATTGTACTCTTATTTATCTTGTGGTCAAAATAAAATATTTTGCCGTTTTATTTGTCACAAAACCTGAAGTTAAAAAAATATATTAAGAAATAATAATACAATTTGGTTTAAATTCAAACCTATTTATTTATTTTTATTATTTTTTATTTATTTATGTATTTAACGTAAACCATAAAATTATTCATATAAAAATAAGTGCATATATAAATGCATATTTGCATGTTAATTGTGCATATTCAGCTTGTTTTAAAATGCATATTGCATGCATATTTTAGACATTTTTTAGTGCATATTTTCCAGTCTCGATTTATTAAACAATTGTAAACCACAAACAGTGGATGCCTTCCTGCTTAATTCTAGATGTCGGTATGGTACAACATATTGTCTCTTATTTCGTGTATTATGTGAATGAATATCGCTGTTACATAAAAAAAGTTGTTTTATTCTTATGAATCAGTAGCAGTAACTCGACATTAGAAGCTAAGGTGTTTCGTTGGAAATACCTAGGACAGTAAAGTAGCAGATTAAGTTAAATATAAAATGCTGGTTGCATAGATTTAAGATTTACTGCATTGTTAATTTAATAAATTACTCGTATACTCGGATACTCGTATCAAAGAACATCTGTCAAATATCGATAAATCTAGCTTTGGTCATTTGCATGCATCGAAACATAGCTTTAGTCCCCAAAGAGATAGTAGGATCCTACATGGCATACTTAATAATAACTATACCAGAATGAATCTACTAGAAGATCTAGAAATAAGTAGAGAAATGAGAAGAAACCCTCAAAACTGTGTTAACACCCAGATTCAATTAAATTGTAAATTTGATCCTATTTTTAAGAAATTTCTTTAAAAATTTGGTTTAGTATACAGTATACCCAACTATTTATGAAAGTTTTTTGAACATTACTTTTTAGGTATTCTTGAGTTTTCTTTCATTAACTACATATTTGTAAACAAGTATAATATTTGAGATTTGTCTAAATTAATTAATAATATTGTTAATTTATAAAATAACAGCTTTCGAATTCTGAACTTGTCATATGCGATTTCTCCTAGGTTTGATTTCATCTAACTTTTTCCACACTTGGTCAAACTAAAACAGTTTTGTTTTTTAAAAAATTTTGATAATTTATATACGAGTACACGTTAACATTTCACTTCAGCATTAATAATAGTAATGATTTGAAAATTTTACTTTAAAATTTAGTATCGTAACTTAAAATGCATTTAATCTATGCATGGATTTTTAGTCATTTTCAATTTTTAATTAATTTTTAATTATTATTTACGAATATAGAGGTCGCATAAGATTGTGGTTCCTTCTTTATCATTTTAATGAATGACAGTCTTCCTCAGCTGTTCACGTGGGCTCAAAATGGTTTGACTCGCCATGTTTGTTATATTTTTTAAAATAAAAACGAACTTAGAGGTGAATTTATTCATTTTAAGGGGTTGTTATACCCGATATCTGTTGTTTTTGCCCAGTATCCATGTTTTTTATTGTGTAGTTCAGCAATTGCTCTTCTATGAAGGTTTTATAAGAGAACGTAAGTTTTTCAATCTTTTTTTTTTAATCTTATCTTAAATGTCCCTTTAGGAAGGTCTGATGATGGCACGTTATGTTTTAAAAGTACATAGCTGATAATAAAACTTTTTTTACACACTATCAAAAAAATTTTTTTTGAGAACATACACCTGTTCGGCGATTTGACGGAGAACAAGGATCACATATGGTCCTTATTCTCTGGTTTTGACGTACTTACAGTAGTATGTACAAGTCTTACAGTCTTTTCCAATTTAATAAATAATAAAAAACTTTCTTAACGTTACTCACTATACTCTGTTGCTTACATATCGTTTTATAGATTAGCTATTTAATAAATAAAACTTGTATTTAAGTTTAACTGGCTCACATAAATGGTTTTCGAAAATAGGAAACACTCTACTCGTGTAAACGTGTAATCGGAATTAACCCAGTGAAACATAATTCTAATGCTGTTCCATATTCGAGCACACCTAGCCATTATTCCATTTTTATGGAACATATCCGCACTATGTAATTACTTTAATCAACATTATAGTTCATCTGTTTACAAGTCACCAATAACAATTATCACTCATTCACCCTTTGGCTGATTCGTTCTTACATCCCTCGACTGATTATAAATTCAATTAAAATCAAACTCCATTAATTTAGCAAATAAATTGCAGTTCCAGCATTCGTTTCCTCTCGGGAGCCGATTAATGGACGAGTCGTACAGTGTGGCCACCACAACCGCATGGCTTTACTAATAATATCAGCGTATAATTTAATAACTTCATTCGCCATCAATCAAAGTAAAATATGGCGTTTTGCAATGGCGAGTGTGTGTGCGTAATCGAGTTACGTTGGACCACCACCGCATTTTCCGAAGGTTTATTTTATTATGGGCACGGAAGGCTACTACCAGTGATTCTAAGAGACCCTAAATTGGATGCAATGTACAATTTATGAGATTAATCAAATATGTACGTTACGTTTTGTTGCCCCAACCGTCTAATTTCGTAAAATATCCGCAAATACTGTAGTTCGAACTAAGTGGTAGTTAAATAATCTGAATAATTAATTTTTTGTCGTGTTTATAATGGTATGTAACGACAACTGAACACTGGTAAACTAAGAATTATCCTCGTTCTTCTTTTTGTATAGACATGACTCTGTCTGTTTTTTCAATGTGCCTCTAGTAAGTTGTCGTTTCATCGTTTTCTTGGTCTTCCCACTGATTGTCTGCCTATTGGGGAACTGTCTTTCGCTGTCCTGACTACCATATTTGTTGTCATTCGGCTTATGTGGTCATTCCATTCTATTCTTCTGTTTCTTATCCAGTTATTAATGTTATCCACCTTGCATCTCCGTCGTATATCTGTACTTCTAGCCTGTCCCATAGAGTCTTACCATCGATTTTTCAAAGGGTTTTCATCTCCGCTGTTTCGAGCAATCTTTTTGTCCTCTCTGTGTCGGGTCGTGTTTCTGCCGCGTATATCATTGTTGGTCTGATGACTGTTTTGTAAATGCTGCCTTTCATTTCTTTTCCGATATTTTCATTTCTCCATATTGTGTCATTCAGGCAACCTGCGGCTCTGTTTGCTCTATTCACTTGATCTTCCACTTCTGTTTCGAGTCTTCCGTAGCTAGATAGTGTGATGTCTAGGTATTTAAACTCCATCACTTGTTCTATTATCTGATCTTCCAGCTCCAATTTACATTTTATTGGATCTGCTGTTATAACCACGCATTTTGTCTTTTTTGAGGAAATTAACATTTCTGGCGATTATGTTGAATTTGTGCAGCACACGTTGTAAATCATCTTCACTTTGAGAGATTAGTATTGCATCATCCGAATAGCAGATTATTTTAAGTTGTTTTTCTCCCATTTGGTATCCTAATTTAGTTTTTACTTTTTTTATTATTTCGCCCATGATCAGGTTGAACAATAACGGACACAAGGAATCCCCTGTCTTATCCCATTGCCGGCTTTAATTGGGTCAGTTAGTTCATTTTCCACTTTTACTTTTATTGTGTTGCTCTGGTAGATGTTTTCTATCGTTTTAATTATTCCCAGAGGAACCTCTCTCGAGTATAACATGTGGATAACGTCCTTAAATGTGACCCTGTCAAATGATTTCTTAAGGTCCACGAAACATAAATATGCCGGTTTGTTGTATTCTAACGATTTCTCTTGAACTTACCTCATTATAAATATAGCGTCAGTGCATGACCTTCCCGACCTAAAACCTTGTTGTTCTTCTGTTAATGTTATAATTTCATTCAATGTGTTTGTTATCACTTTTGTTGTTAATTTTAATGTTCTGTTTAATAAGTTAATCCCTCTGTAATTCTCCGGGTCTGATTTGTCTCCTTTTTTGGAGAGAAGTAATTAGGATGAAGAATAATCTAAAAAAGGAAAATAAAATACTTGGGCCACGTGTTAATACGTGGGCCACGAGAGAGGAAAGATATGCACTAATATAAATCATATTGGATGATCAAGCAGGGCTGCTTTATCCATTAGGCAATATAGGCAGTTGCCTAGGGCGGCACATTATGAGAGGGCGGCACAAATACTGTACAAAAAATATTTGTATATAAAAATTATGGATCTGGGTTCTGTCTTTAAAGAGTATGAAGCTCTTTCAAATTACTTTACCGCGAGGAAGCCGAAAAATTGTGCCCAAATAAAACATATAAAAAAACAAGAAAGAGAAAGAGAAAAAACTTATTCGACGAGGGGGCCGATGATGAACTAAACTTTTCAGCTAATGATGAGATGAAAATCCACACATTCTATATTATAATCGACTCTCTGATAAGAGACCTGAATAGACGTCTGGAATCTTGTCGACTTACTTATCAACGTTTTCGTGTTATTAACAGATTTGCCAAAATTAAACAATGAAGAAATTATTAAAGAAGCTGAAAATCCGGTACAAAATAAAGACGACCAAGATACATTATTCATGCATGAATGCATTCAGAATGCATTTGGATACCACAATAAAATCACCAATTGACATATCTTAATATTTAAAGGGAGTTAGTGCAGTCGCTGAAGGTGGATATGAGCTATTACCTCCGATTTCGTTGAACCTCCATCGATTTGCATAAAAATTGGTGAGTGGTTAGAGAATATCTCAAGGAACAAAGGTGACATGGTGTCAACTTGCGCTTTTACCCTGGGGGTGGATGCCACCCCTTCTCGGGAGTGAAAATTATTTTACTAAAAATAGCCCCAGAATTCGATAGTGGGGCAAATTCTAAGCAAAATTTGTTACATAAAGTTACATAAAGAAAAATTCATGTTTTCAACCGATTTTTCATAAATAACTCAAAAACTATAAGGTTTTACAAAAAGGTTATTACTACCTAAATTGAATCTAATAAATAATGAAATAAACTTCTTACTTAAAAGACCTTTTAATGTTAACTAAAAATGAGTTTAGTATTCAAGCTTAAATAACGGGAAAATGATGCATTTTATAACATAAGCTTAGTAAACATTAATTTATCAAATTACTTAGAAGTATCTATCAAATGAGCCACCGAACAAGTTGATAACATTAAAATTTATGCACAAAATATTTTTCAAAATTTATCTTTTAAGAATTTTTCCAAAAAAGTTATTGTTTTTTTTTTAAATAACTCCGTTAATTTTTACGATATCAAGTTTGCCTAACACCATTTAAAAGTTAATTTTATAGACTATTAAACCACGTTGAATTTAATCTTTTAAACCCCATACTTTTTTAAAAATAAAAGGTTAAATGGCCCCGGTTACATGGTTCTCGGAGCAAAATTTAAGCTTCAAACGTTTCATCTCGGTTATTTTTTACCCTATAGTTACACACCCTATAATTTTATATAGTTATAAAAAGTTAAAATATTTGACACAGAGGAAACTAAAATTTTGGTTATACATACATATATCACTTTTTACGTATATTGAGTATTTTTGGAGTTATTATCAAAAGAAAATGAAAATTACGAGAATTTTAAAAATTCTGATTTTTTTAAATCATACCTTTTTTCTTATATGCATTCTAAACCAGTCAAAATTGTTGAAATCATTATGTTATGCTAATATAAAGAGATTCTTCTAAGGATTACTATAAATAATTTTTGTGGAAATAACGTATGTTTTATTTTTCACTTTTTCCTAAAAAGTTCTAAAGGGTTCTCTTTTTTTCATCATAACTTGCTTAATTGTGATGATATTGACTTCTACTGGAGCTCATTTGATAGGTACTCCGAAGTACTTTGACAAGTGTGTAGTAGGTATATTTTATAAAATGCATCTTTTTCGCGTTATTTAAGCTTGAATACTTAGATTTGAGTACTCGTCGAAAAAAATATACATTCAATTAACCATAACTCACTCTGAATTCACATTAGTTTAGTTCTTTAAGCAAGGAGTGTATTCAGCTTTTTATTATCTTCAATTTTGATAATAATGACTTTTTTGTAAACGCTTATAGTTATTGTGTTCTACTGAAAAACAGCTTTAAAATATGCTTTGTTTTTATGAAAGAATAAAATTTTTGATTTTTAATAACTCAAAAAGTATTGATTTATATTAATAATTTTATATAACCAATTTTGCTTAGAATTTGTCTCTCTATCGATTTATGGAATTATTAAAAAATATAATTTTCATCCTCAATAAGGTGTGGCATTCACCACCACGGTAAAAGCGCAAGTTGGCATCATGTCAACTTTATTCCTTAATGTATTCTCTAACTACTCACTAATTTTCATGAAAATTGATGAAGGTTCAACGATATCGGAGTTGAAAACCTTCAGTGACTGCACGTGGATTGAAAAAAATTTTCCCTAATTTTGACATTGCTTTTCACATTTACTTGCGCATCCCAGGTGCCAACGTGTCTGCTGAAAGGTCATTTTCGAAAATTTCAAGAATTAAAAATAATTTCTCATCAAGTATGACGCAAGAACGTGCAATTTGTAGATTTTGTCAAGAAAAAAAATTTTTTTTTGAAAAGAAGTCTCTGATGTGATCGAACTGGAGTGACAATTTTTTTCTGTTATAGGTATATACACATCGTAGTTTAAATCCATTTTTAGTGTTTTTGTAAATTTCTGCAATTCTTTTTTTCGCAAAAATGGTACATGGTTGAAGGGCGGCTACTAGAGAATTGCCTAGGGCGTCAATTGATCTAAACGCGGCCCTGTGATCAAGTACAGGGCAAAAGATCAGTAGGAAGACGCCAAAACTCGTGGCTGAAAGATCTGAGAAAATGGTTTGAGCGCTCATCGGCAGAAATTTTTCGTGAAGCAGTTTCCAAAGCTACAACTGCCATTTGGATCACCAACCTTCGACAGGAGACGGCGCAAGAAGAAGAAAAATAATGGTAAGTTATCTCTCTCGCTCTCTCTCCCCCTATTCTTCTCTTATAATTATTATTCTTCCCCAGCTATTTCCTTTTCACGCGTTACTTTTTCTTACTCTTCTTCGCCACTTATTGGTGGTTCTTTTGTCTTCTTCACCTAAAGCTTTATATCTCAAGTTGTCTGCACACACTCCTTATTACTTACTTACTCCGTGGCGTTAAAACCCTTCGTGGGTTTTAGCCGACTCGGTAACATACCTCCACTGTTTTCTGTCTTAAGCAACCTCCATCCAATTCTCCACTCCCATCTCGCTTAGGTCTCCTGCTATATTATCTCGCCACCGGAGTCGAGGGCGTGCGCGTGGTCTCCTTCCAGTTGGGACTTCCTCCCACATCAGTTTTACTGTTCTTTAGTCAGAATGCCTTCTGAGGTGTCCCGCCCATTGGAGTCTTCTGGACCTTATTTCTTTTATGATGTCGGCGTCTGGGTAAAGTTCTTCGAGCTCTTTGTTAGTTCTTATCCTATATTATCCTGATGCTTCATCCAGCACAGGACCAAAGATCTTCCTTTTCACACTCCTTCCATCTTTAAGAAATCTCCTTGTGGTAGCACTACAACCCGGGGTGGGTCTTGGCTGACTGCACAACTCGCTTCTATTTCAAACGGTCGTCCATATCATTATTCTTAAAGGGTACACCCCGTTAAGATAGGCAAAATGCCCTCACTCTCAGAATTCAATTTTTTAATTTTTTTTACGTTCTGTGCAATTAAAAAATGAGATAACGCGGATTTTTAGCTCGCCACCCCCCTTACTCCTCCCCCCACAGCCAAAAACGTAGATTTTTAGATTTATTTTTTTTTAGTTGGGTTCCAATTGATTTAAAAATTTCAAAAATTCACACGTATAGCTGAGGCTTTTACAAAACATGTCCATTTTTTATGGACTTTTAGGTTGTGTGTACATAACCTCAATTTTTTTTAACTATTTTAAAACCTATAACTTTTTTTTGGAGGGGGCTGCAAGTCCAATTTTTTTGCATTTTATGTATTTTGTCAAAAGCTATCTCCCTGATTTTTTTCAGATTTTTCCGTCAGGTGAGCCATCTTGAAAAATCCGGAAAACTGTTTTTTTTTAGGGGGGTTTTAAGGATTTTCTCCATTTTATAGACTGCAACATAGATCAACTCAAGGTTTTGTTAATAGATTATGTATAATTTGAAATAACTGAGTATATTAGGATATTCAAAAATTGGGCGAAACACTTTTAAACCCCCCAAAAACCATGTTTGTTTAAAGTTTTGTAAGGATTTTTGCGGGTCTAATTATATTTTTTAAGGTCGATACAGCCTGAATATTTTTTTTATTTTTTTACGTTCTATATGATTTTAAAAAATTAGGACTCACCGCAATTTTAGCCCACTTCCCCTATTCCCCCTCCCCCACAGCCAAAAATATCAATTTTTCGATTTTATTTTTTTTTAAGTTGGTTTGCAATTAAATTATAAATAATTGATGGATTCGACCATTACTTGATGGAAGTTCATTTTATCTCACAATAAAACACTGAAAAACGTTTGTTTTTCTATACTTCCACAAAATTTATTACAACTATGTTATTACTACAGCTGTTTCGGCAAAGGCACTTGAGAAGCAAACTTGAGAAAGGCACTTTGCCGAAACAGCTGTAGTAATAACATAGTTGTAATAAATTTTGTGGACGTATAGAAAAACAAACGTTTTTCAGTGTTTTATTGTGAGATAAATTATAAATGTTGTTCTGAAGCTATTTCTTTGTGGCATTTTTGTAATTAATTTTTCTAAATGGGAAATAAGCCACAATTTAACTAAAAAATGATTTTATTTTCCATCTGTAATGCGATAGAGAGAATTCGATAATCTTTGACGCATTGAAAAAATGGTTTGGGACGATCTATTTAAATAAGTCACATTAAATTAAATTATTAGAAGATTTTTTTACCAAGCAATATTTTTGTTTTATTAATATTTTGTATTTTGACAACGACGTCCGTGGTGGAAAACGAAACGTTAATAAAATCATTTTATCATCAAAAACAGTTCCTTATAACAAATCCACAAGGTGCCAGGCAGTACCGCGGTCGGAAAATTGTTTAAACATTTTTTTAAACGAATTCAAAAAATCAGTTTTTTCACTTCGGACTTTGTTTTAGATTATCTGGATCAAGCTGAGCAAAAAAGGTATCTTGTGATTTTTCTATAAAATTGACTGTTGTCGAGTTACCTGCAATTTCAAATTTGAAAAACGCGAAAATGGCCATTTTCAAGGCTTAATAACTCGATTAAAAATTATTATTATGAAAGTCATAAACTGACTAACTCAAAGTTTAAAGCCCCCCCTGCAATAACCTAAAGAAATTTTTGTTATTATTTTGACGTCCGCGAGTATTGAAGCGGCCGTCCGCGAGAGAGAGATGTACAATATTCATTGGACGTTTTAAAAAAATATCAATTAGAAGTCAAAAATACGTTTTAAAAAAATAAAAAATGAATTTTGAGGTTATATGTTTTGTACACTCGACCTAAACGGGTCTATAAAAAATAGATATGTTTTGTAGAAGTCTCATAAAAATGTTAAATTAATTGCAACTTTAAACAAAAAAAAAATAGAAAAATTGACGTATTTGTGGGGGCAGGGGGAGGGGGTGGTGGGCTAAAAATGCGATCAGTCTTATCTTTTAATTACATATAACGTAAAAAAATAAAAAAAATATTCAGGCTGTATCGATCTCAAAAAATATCATTAAGCCCGCAAAAACCCTACATAACTAAAAAAAATATGGTTTTTGGGGGGTTTAAAGGTGTTTTGCCCAATTTTTGATAATCCTAAAATACTCATTTATTTCAAATTATACATAATCTATTAACAAAACTTTGAGTTGATCTATGTTGCAGTCTATAAAATGAAGAAAATCCCTAAAAACCCTCTAAAAAAACAGTTTTCCGGATTTTTCAAGATGGCGCACCTGACGGAAAAATCTGAAAAAAAATCAGAGAGATAGCTTTTGATAAAATACACAAAATCCAAAAAATATTGGACCTGCAGCTCCCTCCAAAAAAAGTTATAGGTTTTAAAACAGTTAAAAAAAAATTTGAGGTTATGTACACTGGACCTAAGGATCCATAAAAAATGGACATATTTTGTAAAAGCCTCAGCTACACGTGTGAATTTTTTGAAATTTTTAAATCGATTGCAACCCAACTAAAAAAAATTAAATCGAAAAATCTACGTTTTTGGCTGTGGGGGGAGGGGTAAAGGGGGTGGCGAGCTAATAATCCGCGTTATTTTTTAATTGCACAGAACGCAAAAAAAATTTAAAAAAATTGAATTCTGAGAGTGAGGGCATTTTGCCTATCTTAACGGGGGGTACCCTTTGACCATAGTATGTCTCTTCATCGCATTCGTGGGCATCCCAAGAGCTTTTTCCTATGGGGGATTCCTCCCAGATTATCTTGGCAAGGCGGTTATTATGGAGTCTATGGGCATGAAGCCCATCTTAGACGTTGAGGTTTAATTTCCTGGACTACGTCGTTCTCCTTATACATCTGCTTGACCTCACCACAGCTTTAAGAAATCGAGAGAAAACAAAAAGAATAATACAAAGAACTATAGAAATCAAGATAATTTACTTCTAAGAGACACAACAGAAAAACTAAACATATGGGCTAAATACTTCTATAAGATATATTAAATACATACCAGCAAGAGGAACTATAGGCCAATGAGAATTGGCAAGAAGATGAAAAAGGGACGTGTGAGGTACTAACTTTGAATGAATTCGAAGAAATAATAAGAGATCTAAAAAATAAAAAAGGACAGGAGAAAGTGTGACCAGCTGAGATTTTTAAGGAAGACAGCGAAAAACTGACAGAAAGATTATTCCGATTGACATTAGCAGTTTTGCGAAAGGAAGAAATGCCGAAAGAATGGAATAACGCTCTTATTTGTGCTAGGGATGGGAAAAACCTACCGGTTTAAACCTAAAACCGGTTTTCTTACTTCGCAATAACCGGTTTTACCGGTTGTTTTTTTGTCCCGGTTATAACCGGTTTTTTCTTTTTAAAGTAAAAACCGGTTATTAGGTTTTTACGGTAATTAGGATTAGGTTAGGTATTATTTCGGATCCCAATCATAATTATTATTCTCAAGTAATTATTCCAAACAAAACCATAATTCAAATTTTATTTTATTTTATAAAATACAGAACCAAACTGAAAGTGCAATCTCACATCAGCCGGAAACAATTATTAAGTTTTATTATAATATTTCCTTGAAAAGGTATTTGTAATCATAATATTTACATAAGAAGTGATCTGGTTGGATTAGACGCAAACATCATCTATTTTTCACACTTAAATCTTGACATTGAAAGTGGGTGAATGACTTTTTCTGATTACCAAAAATAATGCTCTGACTATGAATATCGAATTACTGATTACGAATACGAATCTTCAAGAATTTCGCTACGTTTTCAAAACGATACAATCATACAGGAAGTATTAAATGAGTTAAAATGTACCTATTCTACAAATATACAAACGTGTTAAAAATAATAAATGTTCTTTCGATAGTACTAATTTTGATCATATTGATATCGAGTCGAATGGAGTATCGCAAACTAAAGTGTAGTGTAAATGTAACTTTGTAACCTATTGGATTAAAAAAACCAAAAACCGGGTTTTGCAAAAACCGGTTTTTTTTGGCCGGTTATAACCGCCAGGTTAAACCGTAAGCAAAAAACCGGTATAACCGAAAACCGGTGTTTTGTCAAAAACCGCCATCCCTAATTTGTGCTATCTATAAAAAACGAGACAAAATAAACTGCGAAAACTTTAGGCATAGTATTATTAAAAGTGGTCTACTAACTAGGTATAGCACGAGGTATTTGCAAAAGTTATTAGGAAAATAATAATGAAATATGGTTACAACGTGATCGAAGGATACGACGGAGGTATTAGATCTGGAAGAACAACTACTGAGTAAATAAATATGTTAAAATAATTAATACGAAATAATAGCTACAAACAAAAATTCGGAGTTAATAATACTCCCTAAATTGTACGACTCCATAGGACAGACATCCTCCTCCTCCCTAAGTGCCTTCAATATGGCAAATTTCGCTGTGTTCTGAGCGTGATGAATTAAGTCATTTCCTTTTGGGTGAGTGCAACCTCTGATATTTCGCTTCATAAATGGAACAATGGTATATGAGACCATGAGAATATTAGAAATACCAGAAAAGCTAATAATTAGAATTGACGCTTAGGAACACTATAAAAAGGAAAACAATCACAAAGGAAAAAGCACTATAAACAAAGATTTTCAAGGCAGTTCACAGTGAATAGAAGTTTAAAACACGGGGAACCGGTATAAACGAATTTATTCAACATTTTGTTTTCATCTTTATAGAGAGTACAGCCCTTATAAAGGGTGCTTTATACAACCTAGGATTAGAAAAATTTGTAAGAAGATATGAGCACATGACTATTTTCAATAGCAGGGAACAGTGCGTAGCGTACACGGATGATGTTGTTATATTAGCGAGAACAAAAACAACATCAACCAAAAGTTTTCCAGAAATCTGAAGAAGCAAACATATACGGACTAACAATAAACCAAACCAAAACTCAATGTATGGAAATAAGTAAAGTCATAACAAATAATAGCAAATATGGCAAAATAAAAGGAGCAGAGGCTGTCTATAGTAGTTTTGAAAAGGTGTCAGAATTTGAATACTCAGAATTAACCATAACGAACACAGGTGAAGAAGGAAAAGAAGTAGACAATAGATTAATGAAGGGAAGCAGAGTGATAGGGTCAATAAATTTAATATCAGAAGCGGAAACATGTGTCAGTAATCACTAAATAGCGATTTTAAGAGACCATAATGAGATCGACAGTAATGTATGAACAGGAAACAAAGAAAATAAAGATAGGGAAAAGAAAGGTGTTACATTAGACCTCCAATTGTTGATATTCTGTCTGACCTAATCTTCTCATCTGCACTTTGGTCTCCCTCTAGATCTTGTATTTATCGGTTTCTTCTTCTCCTTAATGTTCCATCTTGAATCTCAATGTTTGGATATCAACATGGCAATTCTTATTTTACTTACAGCACCTCTAAACAGTTGGTTAGAGCTCAGACTAAACCGTTCCCTTTGATTTCGTAACCAGGATATTTGTCTTATTCCTACATCTATTTTAACTTTCCGCCTCTTAATTTTGTGATAATCGATTTCCACTTCGGAAATCGTCCTCGAAACACAAAAAATGTTGATAACTAATCAACATTAATGTTCTTTATTTTCTTAGTGGAAGTCGGAACGTCAAAATAAACTTATTATGCCCAATAGGCTAATAGAGAAATCTATAGTGAACTATAAATAGGGAAACAGATCTATCATCATGAATAAACACCACATAATGTTGTTTCAAAAAACTGTTTTTCCGAGTAGGTACCTAAATATGTCAATAGCACATGATTTCAAACACGAATGAACTACCGCCAACGTCAAAGTAGGTATAACAAAAAATGTTTTTCTTCAAACGTCAAATAATGATGACATTACTTATCTAACTTGATCCTGTCAAAGTTTGATGTCTCCGCCGGCAGCAGTTTTTTTTCCCATTTCTTTACGGCGGAGGGAAACATGTTGTCATGGCAACAATATGAAACATGTCACAAAGCAACAATACAAATGTCATTAACAACAATTAAACATCATTTTTATTTATAGTAATATTAAAAGTACAATTAGTTAATGAGGCATTTTCAAAATTGAAACCGTGCAAAAATGTTCCCGACTCTTGATACGCATTGGTAATTGTTGATGATACTGATGGTCGAGCACAACTTTCAGCAATCATTCCCGATGTTGGCGAATCATGAGGGTTTAAAATTTTTTGAGCATTATCGTTCTTATTTCTTATTGAATCCTCTATATATCCTTCGGCAACCGTGCTTGATTTCCAGCCCCCATGTCGTTTGAGGCATTCTAGATTTCCGCCTCCATCAATTAGAAGTGTTGCTGAAGTTCGTTGTAAAGAGTGACCCGTGTATGCGCTTGCATCGTTTAAATTTAAATAACTAGCTACTTTTTGGGCTACTGCGCTGATCGAATGTATTCCCATGACGCTTCGGTAACACTTTCCATTTTGGTACTTGATAAAAAATCGGTTTTCTATGAAATTTTCAGGCCGCAGGCGCAGTGATGCATACTTTTTATACAGTTTAATGTAGTTTTGACCAATTATCGTAAAAGATCTAATTTGTCGTGTTTTACTGTCTGGGATTTTGATAATTATTACATTTTCTTTATCCTCAATGTCCACAGTCTTCATTTTTACCATTTCGTCGCATCGACAGGCGCCGGTAACCCCAATTAACAAAACAATCTGAAATATTTTTATAATTTAGTACAGTATACTACATGCTTTGCAATATAATTTTTTTTTACCTTTAATCATAAATACAACTTATCTGGCGCTTCAAACAAAAATTTATCAAACTCGCCTTTAGTGAAAACTTTAGACTTCTTTGCATTATATCCTTCGCTTGTCTTTTCAGAAAGGCACGTAACGTTAAAAATTTGCTTATATCCACATTTTTTCTAATAACTAACTCGGATTTTATCATAGAGTATCGTGAGCACATTGTAGAAGATTTCCATTTATTTTCATTTTCCATTATATTAAAATATGCCAGTAAAACGTCTTCGGTAACTTGCCGTACTCCTCTTGTATCGCACCACTCTTGAAAGTGCTTGTACGCTAACCGATACTTTATTCCGGACTTGGAGGGCCCCAAACGTGCTACTGCATCATTAGCCGCGGACTCAATTTCGTTTAGGTTTTCCATTTTCGCACTAAATTTGCGCTTGCGGTTGCAACAACAATAAGCTGTCTTTAATAATTGCAAACAACTGTTAAACAACTGTAACCAGGGAGACGCAAATCCCACCGACGACTTAATTATTTTAATTTCTAACATCTAGACGACTTTGATAGTTGTCACAGTTAATTTCGAGTAAAAATAGCGTATGAATTGTACTATTTATGGTTGAAAATTGCTACGTTTGAAGAAAAAATAGTATACTTTATTCGGCAAAGAAGCGACTTTTCTTGACTTGCCCTCTATTACGCGCCTCACTTCGTTCGGCGCGTAGTCATGCTTCTCCGCCTCATAAAGTAATATACTATTATTATCGGTTTGGGGAATTGGTAATTTATTAAAAAGGTCAAATATAAATTTATATTTACCATCGTGTCATCATTGTGTGCTTCTTTTGTATACATGTTTATTGTTAGTAGAAAAAAAGTAAACAAATAGGGCTGTCAGTTTTCTTTGAAAACAATAGGTCATCCAAAGTGGTCGTTTAAATAAGAAATCAATTCTTTTATGATAATGCTCTTTAAGATAATAATTTAAGCAAGCAGTTTAATCTATTTTTCTGGCCTATTAAATAAATGCCACATGTCAAAAGGGCTATATTATTTTTGCTCGTTGATAAACGTTTGTCTTTGAAATCTTAAAACAGTTTTTGAATTATTATGATCTAGAAGATGAAGATCTTGGCGTTGGTCAAAGGTTCTGCCAGTATGACCAATGTAAGTTTTTGGACAGTCACCAATGTCAGTTTGTATAGACCACTCTGTAATTGCTTTTTCTTTTGGCTGTTATTATTCTTAACGTATTTGCTCAAGTTGGTGTTTGTTCTGAGAGCTGGCCTTACGCTATCTTTATTAGAATCTATGGTAATGGAAATCAATCAAATAAAAAATAAAAATACAATTCTGAGAGA
This sequence comes from Diabrotica virgifera virgifera, assembly GCF_917563875.1. Classification (NCBI taxonomy): domain Eukaryota; kingdom Metazoa; phylum Arthropoda; class Insecta; order Coleoptera; family Chrysomelidae; genus Diabrotica; species Diabrotica virgifera. The sequence goes on from NC_065449.1 coordinate 220,550,397, forward strand.
CCAACTCGAGACAAATAGCTCTTACGCAGTAATTACACAATACAATACATAATAAAACTTTTCTCTATATTATATAAGTCGGTTCGCTAAACTCAGACGCAACTGGCTAGATATTTTAGTTGATAATTTTTTTGTTTGTTGCCAATTTTGCAAAAATTTGTAAAATTACTAACTATTTAGTGATTATTAACTATTTAGTAATTATTTTTTGCCAATTTTACTAAAATTGGGAAAATTACCGACTAAAATATCTAGAAAGTTGCGTCTGAGTTTAGCGAACAGACTATAATATGTATTCTGAAATTTAGGTAGAGTATTCTTTGAAGATTATCGTTTCTGTCTGTTTGTATCAATATGTATAAGTTAGCTTATCTCTAATAAGTCTATTATTCACTAAATAATTAATAATTGTGTATTTATTAAAGTCTGACGTTATCTCCATATCCAAACCCTTATAATTTAAGTTCTTCGAAGTGTGGCGAGATATGTACTTAATTGGATTTAATTAAATAAAAATGATAAGGCCATGTTGACCTTATCTGTGTCGGCTCTAAATTGGTTAATGTTTTATTTATTAAAGTGGACATGTGTTCATGGAGTCGCCTAAATTTTTTTAACAAGATAAGCGGCTAATTCTAAAAATATCTCTTTGGGGGTGCTTGTTTGTGCTTAGGCTCTAATTATTATTTATTCGTTTTAGTGAGAGGACTTATGAATACAAATATGTGAAAAAAAATAGCTAGCCTCTTCTATTGTCTTTTTTACACTAAGTACACATAGGAAAAACTGGACGTATTTCTTGTTTATTTGTATATGTATTTAATTTCGATTTTTTCGATTGCTCGTTATTATCATATAAATTTTGACTTTGAAAAAACATGCTATGAATGAAAGTCATTATCTAATGAACATAAAAGTAAATTAACATAAGTAGGGGAGTGCAATTAGAACGAAAACATGCATTGTTTCGGAAAAATTCAAACAAGATTATATTTTTCTAAAACTTTTTTTGTTAGTGTATATACTTGTTAAAGTAAAAAGTTCTACTCGCAGATTTGGCCGCTAATTGTTTATTAATTGTTCAAACAATAACAATTGCATGTATAAATAATTTTAAAAATATCGTTAAATTATCGTTTGCACTTTGTACTTTGATCAAATATGTTTCTATTTTGTTTTTGATTATGCTGAATGCGAATATGGCATTGCAATTTGAAAATTCTTATACCGAAGTTCTTATACAGTATGTCTGCGTAGCTAGGAACCACATGGAAAACTATTTTTTTATTATCAATTTTACGAAAAAAGTTATTCTTCATAAAATGCTCAGGATAGTCAAAAATCTAAAATTTAACCATCAGATATCAAATTTTATCAATTTTATACGAGTTATGTCAAAAATATGAATTTCGTTAATCCAGAATATCAAAAAATGATATTATGAAAAGTTATTTGAAATTAAAAACTATGTTTAAATATACAATTACATCATTCTAATCGAAATTTCTTTTTTAATTTTTTCTCCAAATTACGGATACTCATCATCATTTTATTAACCGCTTTTATTTAGTTCAATAGTTTGCGTCAAATCTTTAGACGTTAATTTGGCTGCCTTTTCTTCAATGCAAATGAATGAAAAGCAGTCATTTGCATTCGCGGGAACAATACACGAATAGTCAATAAACATTTTTTTTATGTTTATTAATTATTTAAATAAAAAAAAAACGATTTTAATGGAAAACGCTTAAATTCTCTTGTTTTTTACAATGTAAAAACTTGAAACTTTTACGGATTGTATAGCTAATGATATGAACAATATCTAATTTCACTTTTTACGTTAATTGTTTACGTTATGCTTCACAAATAAACAAAAAAGTTTTAAATTTTTTGCCGATTCCGACTACTTTTCATGTTAGTACATCATATTATGTTTTATACATATTTTAAGAAACATGACGATATATTTTAATTTTTAAAGTAAAAAGTTTAAGTGTAAGACAAAAAAGTAAAAAATAAAAAAATTTTTAAGAAACGCTTTTCTTTAGTTACGAGTGACTAAAATTAAAAATATTAAAAATATTATAAAAAATCAACTAAAAAGCAAAAAATTTAAAAAAAAAATTGAAAAAATCTAACACATTCCTTAAAGAAAAGCGTGGGGCGAAAATCGTTTATTCGTTGAACACGTGCCACGCTTTTCAAGGACGGATGTGTTAGATTTTTTAAATTTTTTTTGTTTTTTGCTTTTTAGTTGATTTTTTTATATTTTTAATATTTTTAATTTTAGTCACTCGTAACTAAAGAAAAGCGTTTCTTAAAAATTTTTTTTTATTTTTTTATTATAATTATGATAACTATTTTATTATCAATTTACGAAAAAAAGTTATTCTTCATAAAATGCTCTCCCCGGTCTAAAATCTAAGATACAACCATCAGATATCAAACTTTTTTAATTTTATACGAGGTATGTAAAAAAATATTAATTTTTCTTAAGAGGTCAGTGCCTTTATTATTCACAATATTTTAATTAGAGGATGTAATTGAACACTAAAACAATTTTTTTAATTCCAAACAATTATTCATAATAAAAATTTTCGATATTGTGAAATGTAAAGGTACTTTACTCTTGAGTGAAATTCATACTTTTTGACATACCTCGTATAAAATTAATTAAATTTGATATTTGATGATTGCATCTTAGATTATGTACGATGCAGAGTATTTTATAAATAATAACTTTTTTTCGTAAAACTGATAATAAAAAAGTTTTCAATAGGTCCCAAGTTACGCAGACATAGGTAGTGTATAAGAGCTAAAAAAAATTTTTTTTGCTGAACATTTATTATTGTAGAAGCTTATTATTAAATGTATTTTAGGTAAGTTTTACAGAAAAAATTGTTGATCACTTTGTATAAACATTTTGTTAGCTGGTAATTTTCAGGTTTTTTATTACATTTTTGTTATCCTTCTTAATTTTCTCAAAAAGAAATAGTTTATTTCGTTTCTAAAGTAAAATAATTTAGTGCATTTTAAAGACTGCATCGTAAGCTTTAAAAGAAGCACTTATAAAGCTGTAATAGATCTGTTCAAACTTGAGTAATACCGTCTTAAAGTGGTGGTAATTCTATAAAACTACGAAGATTTCAAAAATTACATTTTTTAAAACGTCATATCATTTGAATTAATTTTTGAAACTTTTTTTGAATGAAACATCATTTAGAAAGATGCTTGAAAGGTAAGTTGTGCAAAATTGAGAGTTTTATAAGAAAAATTGTATTAGTTACACATGTTTAAATCATTTTTAAACAAAATTCACGTAAGGCTCACTTTCCGCCCACACCGTACTTAAGCCCATACATTTTATTTCTCTTTATTATAACCATAAGATAGCTTAATTGTTCTTCTTTCATTTTCAATTCGTAAATCCTAATTTGATCCATTAGTTAAAGAATTACATCAAAATAACATAACCGTGCACTTTGCCGTACGCTAGTTTACAGGCGCCAATGTTTGTGAGGAGGGTGACTTTAGCGTTATAAATAAAAAATTATAGAAGATACAGATTTAATTTTAGAAAATTCTTTATATAAGTTTTTTTTTGTAAAATTGTCTGAATTTTTTAATGGTCAAGTTAGTTTCTTTCTAAAATTTATATTTTCGGGGTTATTTAAAAAAAAACATCTGATTTCGTAGTTCATTTGTTTAATAAAAAATTAAGCACCCACTTCTCGAGTAGAACTTTTTGAGATATTGTTTATTAAACATTTCTTAATGAAATTACACAAAGTTCTACCTTGTTAGATTTTTTCCGAAGTGAAAATCTATATGCACTTCCCTAAAAATTAAAATTAATACAGAGTACGCTCTTTTGCGTTGTGTTACACTTTCCATGCTAGATCTTTCCCACTCTTTATATAATGCCGTTTTAGCTTCACCACTGTCGCTGGTGCTGGATTACGGAGCCGAAAATTGCGTTTAAGCTAATCATATTATTATGTGTTCGATGGGATTCAGGTCCGTACTCAATGGGGGCCAGTATATTGTTATATTGGTGTTCGTTATCCGGGCTGTGTGATAACGAGCGTTATCATACATTAGCCTGAAGCCGTCGCTTATGTAGCCGGCACGGTGCGCGTAAGGAACATGGTCTTGGAGAATACCCTTGGTCTTGGTAATGTAACGACCCGCTGTCAATCACAAACAGATATTTCTCCGGACCTTCTATGTACGCTTCGTCTTCTGTCGTTGCTTTACAAGCACATTCGACTCTTATCGGAGAATAAAACTCTGCTCTATGAGCGAAGGTCCCAATCGACAAATTATCTGGTAAACTGGAGTCGAGCTCTTTTCTGATGTGCGTTCAATTTAAGCCCTGTGTTAGATTGTCTTGGAGTCATAGTGGCAGTAATAAGTTTTCTGCTAACTATCCGCTGAGTAGCAAGATTCCGCAAGGCACTCTTAACAATGAATCGATCATCCCTCTCTGTTGTTACAGGTCGCCAACTTGAACCTACTCGCCGACTGTAGCAACCTGACCCCTGGTTGCCACGCTAAGCCTTTCTGACTGAAGACTGCGTCAGAAGTAGGCGACGGGCGACTCCTCTGACTGGTGAAGTATTCTTTTGTAAAATATTTGCCAACTGCACTTCGAGTTGTATATACACATCAACCTTTGAACAGCGACTGAGACGACCACCGGAAATTCATAGCGGTTTACATTAAGTAGAATATGCTCGTTATAATATTTGATGCATTCCCTATGCCAGTGGTCACCAATTAGCGGACCGCGGTCCGAATGCGGACCGTGAGCTAGTTTTGTGCGGACCTTCAATAAATTCAGAATATACCTAGTGTTTGGCAATTTTGAAAATGTTTGGCCATGAAATTGCGTACTCTGTTTGGCTCAACTTATGTGTGCGAATTATTAATGAGTGCGTATTAATGAGCCACACATTGAAAACCTTCCTTAAAATCATACATAACAGAATCCATGTAAAATTAGAACAAGAAATAAGTGATTCACAGATGGGTTTTAGAAAGGGTCTAGGAACTAGAGAAGCATTATTCGGAGTCAATGTTCTGACACAACGATGTTTGGATATGAATCAGGACAGCTTGCTTCATAGATTTTAAAAAAGCTTTTGACAGAGTTCAACAAGAATAGCTTTTAAGTATTCTTAGACCAAAATCATAGATAGTAGAGATCTACAAATTATATCGAATCTGTATCAAAATCAGAAAGTAAGAGTAAGAGTCGAAGGAGAACTGACAGAGGAAGTAAGTATACTTAGAGGAGTTCGACAAGGGTGCATACTTTCACCACTCTTATTCAACGTCTACAGTGAAGTGATATTTCAAGAAGCTTTATTGGATATTGTGGAAGGTATTTTGGTCAACGGAAATAGCATTAATAATATTAGATATGCGGACGATACGGTCATATTTGCAAGTGACACCGAAGATTTACAGTACATAATACAACATGTATACAATACATGTGAAAGGTACGGACTGCAAATTAATCTCAAGAAAACGAAATCAATGATATTCTCAAAAAAACCACAAAATGTAGATAACCAGATCATCAATAATACAACGATCGAAAGAGTAACAACATATAAATAATTAGGAACGTGGCTATCCGAAGATGGAGATCAAACAAAAGAAATCAGATCTAGAATAGAAATGGCAAGCAACACGTTCATAAAATTAAAGAACTTACTTTGCAAACTGTAACCTTAATCTAGAGATCCGCACAAAAATGCTACGTTGTTACGTTTTTCTTACTTTACTATACGGCATGAAAGCATGGAGAACAAAACAGTCTGAAATCAAGAAATTAAACTTCTTTGAGATACAAGGGAAGGAAACCCAGGACGACGCAAAATATCCTGACTAAGAAATTTGAGAGAGTGGTCCGGTTGCAGCTCATTAGAATTATTCAGAAATGCGGACAATAAAATTAAAATAGCGATGATGATTTCCAATCTCCGATAGGGGAAGGAACCTGAAGAAGAAGAGGTGTGCGAAGCCGCTTTATCAAGAATGAACTTTATTAAAAATCGATAAAAATCTCACTTAACAGATGAATATCTCCACTCCCTAATGAGACTCAGTTGCACTAAATTCACTCCAAATTTCAGACAGGTTGTACATAAAAAATGCCATTTTCCTCTCTGACAATTTAATTTTGTAAAGAGTTTCCCCCCTTATTGTTATAATTACTAATCATTAATTTTGAAATTAAGTAAGCTGTAATATAAAATTGTCAGTAGTAATTGCACAAGAGCTCTGAAATTATTAAATTTTTCCCGAGTGACACTTTGACAGTTTTAATTTCACGAGCCGAAAGCGAGTGAAATTATGTCAAAGTGTCACGAGAGCAAAAATTCTATATTAATTTCAGAGGTCGAGTGCAATTTGTTGCGATTATTTCATGAATAAAACTGTTCAAAACCAAAATTTTATTGTAATTTATTTATGTAAGTACCATTAAACACACAGTTTTTATAAATATTTGACGATTGAAAGTCATCACTTTTATAATTTTTAAAACATTAATTGTCATCAATGTCACTGAAGGTATTTTTTCGTAGCAACGAAGGACATCTGATGTAATATACTTAACGACGGGAGATTATCAAAAATTATCGATTTAATTCAGATTTCTGTAGCTTTCTATTGGTCAGAATCTCCTATGAATGAAATAATCAGTAGTAATTGCACAAGAGCTCTGAAATTATTAAATTTTTCCCGAGTGACACTTTGACAGTTTTAATTTCACGAGCCGAAAGCGAGTGAAATTATGTCAAAGTGTCACGAGAGCAAAAATTCTATATTAATTTCAGAGGTCGAGTGCAATTTGTTGCGATTATTTCATGAATAAAACTGTTCAAAACCAAAATTTTATTGTAATTTATTTATGTAAGTACCATTAAACACACAGTTTTTATAAATATTTGACGATTGAAAGTCATCACTTTTATAATTTTTAAAACATTATTTGTCATTAATGTCACTGAATGTATTTTTTCGTAGCAACGAAGGGCATCTGACGTAATATACTTAACGACGGGAGATTATCAAAAATTATCGATTTAATTCAGATTTCTGTAGCTTTCTATTGGTCAGAATCTCCTATGAATGAAATAATCATGTGCATTTCTTATATATGCATTTCGTCTCTACTATATGTTAAATAGGAGTAGGTACTTTTCAGATGTGCATTTAATTAAAATAATTTTCAGATTTTATAAGTTTGCAACAAACACCTTGCATTAAAACTAATGTAGAAAAGATAACATTAGCACTTTGTACTATGATTATTTATTTTAAATTCCTCAGTTTCCTTTCTACAAAATTTAAGATGTCTAAAAACTTCATTAGCATTCAAAATATAAATTCCTAATTTTTAAAATATTCTCAGTAACAATTTACAATACTGCTGTTTTCAAAATATACTAATATCAAAACAATACACAATGAAGTTATATTTTATTTATTGCATCAGGAAAACTTACAGAAAAGTATACAGAAACCAAAAAACAATCAGATATTATTAGTTTTTCTTTCCATATTAGTCCATGTGTGAGGCCACTTTCGTATGAAAAATGTTTCTGACGGGATTTCTTTGCGGATTCCTGTTCAAAAATGTCCTCTTTAAACAAATTAGAAGGGTGACGGGTGAAAAAAATGTTTTAAGTAAATTCAAAATTACTTTTTTGCCTCAAAAAATGTATTTTTAGGTTTCTTGGGTAATTATAAACAATAAAGGTCTCTTGTCATATTTCTGAAAAGTTGATATTTTTCGAGTTATAAGCGATTTAAAATCCGAAAAATGCGAAAATATGCATTTGCGATGCTTGAAAACTCTTAAGTTTTAATAAAATGGCATATCTTTTTTATTGGAGATGACCCAAAGATGCTAAAAACATATTTTCGCGGGCAAAAAAGGTGATGTTTTGAATTTGTTAAAAAAAATATTAAACAATTTCTGCCCAAAATTTTCGCCCCGGCACCTTTCTGATTTGTTTATAGGGGATATTTTTTAACAATAATCCACAAAGAAACCGAATCAGAACAGTGAGACACAGGCAGCATAAAGCCGGACCCCGGAAGTGTCATAGGTTTTCGAAACAGACCCTCAGGGAAACTAATTGGTGACCCCTGCTTATACCATATAGAAATATGGAAGTTTTACAAAATGTTGCCAATTTGCATAAAAAAATTATGTTTGGAAAGCTCTGTAAGAGAAAATATTGTTTTGCATTAGTTGGTTTAATTCAAAATAACACAAGATAAAATTACAAACATAAACTCCAATTCATCTAGTATCTAGTGACTCGATTTTTTTTTGCTCGCAAGTGTAGTTAATTTGACCAATATAAAACTTATCTCTTTCTTATATAACATACTTTTTGATTTATTTTAAACACAGCTTGTGTTCCAATTTTCAGTTGGAAAACATTTTAACGCTGCGATTCTAAATTTCGAACACACACAACAAAAAGCCAAAGAGCTTTACATCTAAGTAAACTTTCATCAAATTTATTGCACTCACACGACCATCTTTATTAAATATAGAAGAACGTTTTACATAATCCATCTTTTTAACGTATACCCAAACTTAGCTCAAGTTTTCCACTAAAAAATTGAAATAGAGTAGCTAAAACTTCAGCATACCAAGTCGAGATATGGGAAGAGAGTTGTAACAGTTACTTTTATCGTTTTCAAGAGATTGGATGATGGTTTGCTAGAGCCTTGAGAGGTTTCATATTTATATTCGGTTATTACGAGAATCTCAGAGGCAGAAGTGTTAGTTTCCTGGATATTGAAACTATAAATTGAAATTTAAACGGCTGAGTAAAATTGTACAGCAGGGAAAGATAGAATGCACTAAGTTTATTGTAGACTGTTTTTAAGAAAATACGTTACACAATGTTTCGAGCTATTAAAAGAATTTATAGGCAACTTATTTTTATTTATAACAAGCTTGCAGTTCCGTACAATGTTACTAAATATAATATAAGTTAGGGAGATATTGGAGAGAAAGAGTTATATCCTATTAAGGGGAACTCTGCAAAATGCAAAATTTTGACGCCTATCAAAATTTTCAATGTGTTTTAAATCTATTAATTTTTTTCGAATCCTGAGAAAACTAATGAGTATTTTTTTTTAATTTAAACGCAGAATAAAAGGTTACTTTATTGCAGAGGGCCAAAAGTCCCTTAGAATAAATGAAATAAAATTTTTAATGAAATATTTGCAATTAATTTGCACACTAAATTTTCATCACACTAAATTTTCTCTTTTATTTTTATCCCTGTAACTTATTAAAATAAACATTATAGAAATTTTCAGAGACTTTAGGCCCTCAGTGATAATGTAATCTTTCATTCTGCGTTTAAAATTTTCAAAGTATTTAATAGTTTTCTCAGGAATTGAAAAAAATGAATACATTTAAAACACATTGAACATTTTGACAGGCGACATGTTGCGCCCATGCCCTTAACCAAAATTTGCTGCTATTCTTTTTATTTTTATCATACACACATTTTAATTCATCATATTTATATTATAATGTTAGTACATGAACATCAATATTAATAAAACCAACTCCATGAGAATAAACTCGATAAACAACATACTGTTTACTATTAACACCATGCAGATTGAAAATGTGGAAAAGTTTGCGTACCTATTTTTGAAATGTCATAAAAGAAAACAGAGGTACAGAAGACGATATTCATATGAGAATAGCATTCAGCATGCTCAGCCCTATTTGGAGGTCTAGTCACTACTGGCAGTATACTACACCCAGATAGCATGTAAACTTGTGGCAAGTTTGATCCTTCTTTGATTTTAAATTGCTGCGTCAAATATGACGAGGCAAGTTTGTGTCAAGTTTGCTGCAATATTGTTATGACAAAGATAATGATTCAAGTTTGTAGCAACTTTTTTGCAAGCTTACAGTTGCAAAGCCACGTCACGCGTGCCATCTGTTTGGTTGAGTTACACGTTACGGTCGGTTCGGTTTCGTTCGTTACCCTGACCACAAAATCAAAATATTTGAAAATAATTCAACATATTTTCACAGATTTTTTAAATAGAATCATAAGAGGGAGTTTTATCGTAAAATTGGACATTTTTAAGGTACGTTGAGGAAAAAGCTTACTCGACAGCTGGCAACACGGGAAAAGTAACCTGCCAAGCGCCAAGCGGTAATAATTTGTGGTTATGTCCTGTCCCATGTTGATATTTTTCTTTGAGTTTTTTACAACATTTACCGTACAATTATTCTCCGAGACTATTAGTTTAATTACTAAGCTGAAGCTTCTTTTCTTCAGTTTTTCATAGACCAACCTGCTTGTGGTGATTAGGTACAGATTGGTAATATTTTTGCTTTGGTGAAATTGAGGTAAGTTTTTTTATAATTTTCATAGCTTCTACATACTATTTAAAATAAATTATATTTATAATATATTATATATAAGTTTTATGTTTTATTGTAAAATTGTTACTTTAACATCTTTCTATCTCTTTTAATAGCAAATATTAATTCTGTTCCTGTTGCTGCAAGTTTGCAAAGTTGCAATGGCAAACCTGCAGCAGGCTTTCATGTTTGATGTATCAAACTTATTGCAAGTTTGAAACAAGTTTATATTGCTATCTGGGCAGAGACAAAGAGACGAATATTCAAGTCAAATGTTACGTTTATTCTACTCTACGGACGTGAAACCTGGAAAGTGACAAAAACTCTCACAGACAAACTACAAGAGTGTGGGAATAAATTGACAATATTGCGACCATTTTTCGAAAACTTGAGAGTTTGAGAAAGTGAAGCATTATTTTCTTATTCCTTCTTATAGACCTGGATCCTGCGAGCCAAAAAAAAGTTTATTAATATCAAGCTGAAAATTTGTTAATAGTTTAACGGTGTCTAGTCGGACAAACTTTGAGGTATCGGAACACTGGAACAGGGGAAGTTTTAATTGTGGAACAGGTTACAAATTTGGAACGTCAGACTACGAAAACGTTCCATGTATTTTGTCGGACAGAACTTCCAATTGATTTGTTACCATTTCATTAAACTCTCATGCAAAAATCTGACTGGTGTTTATCACCAACTGGGCATTTTAATTAGTGGAACACAAAGAATATGTCAAATGACACGAATCATGTTAGTTGGTAATAGCAGTCTGATTATTGCATGAGAGTTTAATGAAAGGGTAACAAATCAATTGGAGGTTCTTACCGACAAAAGACATGGGAGGTTTTCGTAAGCTGACGTTCCAAATTTTTAACCTGTTCCACAATTAAAACTTCCCCTGTTCCAGTGTTCCCGTACATCAAAGTTTGTCCGACTAGACACCGTTAAATCAATATACAATTTAGGGCCGGCATAGCGCAGGCGGTAGTATGCTTGCCTCGAGTGCTGGCGGTCCGGAGTTCAAATCCCACCGCCGCTCGCCGGCAAGAACAACTATAGACATTTTTAAAAATGTCTATAAGCCCCAGGTCGACTCAGCCTGAATAAAATGAGTACCTTAGGTAAAACCAAGGGTAATAATAGGCGGTTGAAGCGTAGCACTGGCCCTGCTACCTTCCTTGTATACCATAGGCCCTAGATATAGCAGACTACCCTGATATACTCCCAAAGCCACGTGAGCGGTATAAAATGGGATACTATTATTATAATATTCAATTTATATACCAGAGTAATTGCCAAATTCAAAGATATAATTGTCTCCTAAATTTTGGAGGTCGCGTCGTTTATATTATAGACTTTGTTATTATATACGGAATTACTGCGTGTTTCTTTCTTTCCGTAAATACATTTGAGCTTTTCTAAAAGTAACCCTTAAAAAATGCCTAAACATCTGTCTCCTTGTCTGTAAACTTTATTATAAAATTATTCTGATATCTTAACCCAACACTCGTTCTAACATCCCGAACAACTGGTTGGTGATATATGACACATTTGTTGAACACACCCGTAAATCTTAAAATTTTTAGTTGGATTAAAAAGAACAAACCTTGTTACATGACAAGTTGAGACGTCGTACTGTGGTGTTACATGTACTTTAGAATATAGTGTCGACATCGACAACTACGAGCGGGATACCCTGTAGAGTAAATGTATAAAAGAGAATTGATTAAGAAATTTTCTAGTATTAGAGATTTTTGTGAATACTGTGGCTTGTTTTGAGATTTTTTATTTTAAATCCTGAGTCATACGAATAAATTACAGTGAACATCATGCTTAGATGATGAAGTTACTGTTTATGGAAATCGTTGCGTTGTTTGATAATATTACAAAACTTGATAATAATATTATAGAACAACAATTTGTTTCTGATCAGATGTTGGTTCACTGGGAATGAATTGCTGAATACAAAAACATAACCAAATGTGAACTTATTTCAGAGGAAAACTCAGAGTCTGTTGTAGATAATTAAATGTAATTAAAAAGCTTTAGTTTCTAGGCGACAAGAAAACAAACTGATTACGCCAGGGAAATACGGTAAAAATATACCTTGTTCGGGACACTTGAGCAGCCAGGTTGCAAATAGGTTTATTGGGTACTATATGCCTAATACATTATAAATACAAAAATGCCCGTCACAGTTCGGAAGAGAATTTTAGTTATTAACAAATAAGTGTCAAAAATTGCAGTTTTTTCGTTTCAATCGCCACAGGTAAAAATAGGGTAACTAAATATCTTATTTATAGTATGCTTCTTTTATAAAATAAGTAAAAGTTTAAAATGGCAGTTTTTGAATTTTGGTCCGATCATTTGTTGCTTCTGAAATTTTAAAATAAAATTAAATATTTGAAAATAAAAAATTTGCTATAACTTTTGCAAAAATGGCATTAAGACTTTCATATTACACGAAAAGTTGAGACAAATAGTTCATATAATGCACAAACATTTTTAAGACGATTCGTCAATTAGTTTAAATTTTATTCGATTTGTTTATTCGAAAGAACTTTTTTTGCAATATCATTGTTCAGAAAATGCTAATGATATAGCAGTTCTGTGGAAACGACGTGAAAGAAGAATAGCTATATTTTCAAAGTATTAAAAAAAATCATTAAAAAGTCATTCTTATCATTCCGAAAACATTTTAGTAAAGTAGTCACTTTTGGCTTATAAACAATTTAAATAACTTTGTTAATATTGACTATATACTAAAAATTTTTGGGATTTGAAAAGCTGGTATTTTTACACGAATTTAAAAAAAAAAACTTTTCGCCTAGGCTAATTGCAGTTAAAGTTAGCCACTTTTTTTTATTTAATTCACAGCTACTCTGTCTATAACAATTAAGCAACCTAACTAGCGCCACTTTGAAATTCAAGGTGTATAGTTTATGTGTCAAAGTTTGAATAAACTTTGAACTTAAACAAAGTGGTTAATAAAGCTTTAAAAATGACGTCCTAAATAAATAGATTCGTGGTCGGTGGAGGAGAATTATTAAAATCCGTTAACTCAAAAAATGAAATTGATTCTTCAAACATATGCTCCGATTAATATTTTCGGAGCTTGTTAATGGATTTTGATCATAATTTTTTTTTTAATTTGTATGTACTCGTAGTCTTGTAGAGTACGCTATGTACACAATGTGGGTATGTCATAGCCCCACCTAACATTACAAAATGTTAGGGGAAACCCCCCTTATGACTTAGGGATATGAAAAATAGATTACGACCGATTCTAATGTAACGGGTAGTTCTTTCAGGACGACAGACTCAGTAAAACACAGGTTGAAAACAAAGCAAATTTATTAACTCTAAATTATAACAATATAACGCAAAATAATAATTTGATATTTTATCCCGTTCCAGCGAAGTCTTCCTCCGGATGGGCGTCTGTAACAGAAGAACCAAAATTAACAGAGGTATTCAAATATATTATATCTATCGGGGCTCGCTCAATACGCTTGCCTCCGTTGAATTACGAGTCGCACATTACCTCACTTCGGTACACCGTGCGTCTCGTCTCGAGTTGGCCTGCCTGAGTTTACGAATCACCTCACGAACGGTGCACGTCGCGATTCAGGTTGGCCGGCCTCGCTCACTTCGCTTGGCTGGTTATGGAGCCCAGAACGGTCGTTCAGGACTGCCTGATCGTCGCTTACGATGCTCTTAAATATCCCTCTGGCGGCGTTGGTTCGGAGAGGTGGAACTTAGTGGGGGCACCTGCGCGATTTGAGAGAATCGCACGGTTCCGAGTGTCGATGTTTGGACGGAGTGTCAGCCTATCATTACACCCCCTCTTCTTCGAAAAAAAAAAAAGAAGTAACATACCTTTTTTTTTTTGGCGTCTATAGTCGTTTGATTCCATCTATCCCTCGTGGTATCTTTATTACAATTTTTCTCCCGTTATTGCATGAAATTCTGTATCTTTTGGTCCCTCCTTCAATTAGTCGCTTTGGGACGACTTCCAATAGGTCAGAGTATTCTGCGGTTTGAGGTTCTCCTGGAGTGGATGCGGCTTGGGCTTCGAGCCCCGTTGGTGTATCTGGGGCCGCCGGGGATTCGAGGACACTCTGCTTCCTTGGCGGGGATGGCGGCGTTCCAAATAGTTCGTGGAATCTCTTTAACATCCGTTCCGCGTCTTTCCCTGGTGTCACGGGCAGACCGGGTCTCTCTGGCGTTCCTAGGGGGGTCATCTGTTCAGGAATTTCTAGAATATCTTCCATGGTGGATGTGGACGAACTAAATTCTGAATGCTAATATTGCTGCTTATATAGTGATTTCCTTTGGTGGGGATGGGATTTCTGTCGAGACGTCTTCCCCCACCCATGGCTTTAAATCTTTCACATGCGCCGTTATCTGCTTACGGCTGTTGCTGTCGGCAAATTTCAGTTTTACGATTACTGGCGATATCGCGGATGTTACTGTGTATGGTCCTGAGTACTTTGGCGCTAACTTGCTGGTGAACGCTGCGCTAGCCGATGATAGATAGTGTTCCTTTTTCATGACACGGTCTCCTGGATGTGGCCGCCAGTTTCTTCGCCTTAAATCGTAATGTTTCTTTTGGTCCTCGAAAGCGTGTTCCATGTGTACTTTTGCCAATTCCCTCAACGCTTCTAACTTGCTTAAGTTTTCTGCGTACCCCTGTATACCCTGGTCATTTGTCACATCTGTTGTATCTAATTCTCTTCCAAAATTGAGAAGCGCTGGTGAAAATCCTGTCGAATCATGTTTTGACGAATTTATGGCATAGCAGAATTCTGGTATGAATTTGTCCCAGTCTTTATGGTTATCCTCCACGTAAGTAGCTATCATTGTTTTCAGTACCTTGTTTGTTCGTTCTACTGGATTGCATTGAGGCGAGTATGGTGGTGTCAGAATGTGATCTATATTGTATGACTTCATGAATGCCCTAAAGCTGCTACTTGTGAACTGCGCGCCGTTGTCCGAGATGATTTTCTTTGGGATTCCGAATTGCATAATTACTTTTGATCGTAGAAAGTCGATGAGGGAGTTCGTAGAAGCTGCTTTTATTGGTTGGGCGACGACCCATTTAGTGAACCGGTCTTGCACGACTATCAGGAAAGCGTTTCCCTTTGTAGATCTTGGGAATGGTCCCACTAAATCGATTGAGACAGTATGCCAAGGCTTTTCTACAGCTGACGGTTGCATTTTCCCGGCTGGTTGCATTTGAGACGGTTTATATTGAAGGCACTTCGTACAGGTTCTAACGTAGTCTGCAATTTGTTTGAACATCTTAGGCCAGTAGTACTTCTGCGCTATCCGGCAAATTGTTTTTGCAATTCCTAAATGGCCTGCTGTGGTTGAGTCGTGATTTTCTTTCAAAATCTCTTTCCTTTTATAACTTGGTACGCATAATTTCCATGGGATGTTAAATTCTGGGTCGGCTAAATTGCGGCTGCTCCAAATGTGTTTATATAGTTTCTCGTTTGATATCTGTAAATCCGGGAAATTACCTGGGTTTTGGAGCACATTCCTATATAAATTATCGTACCAATCGCATGATTCTAGTTCCGATGCTAACAACTCCAGCTCTGGTTCCTCATTAAGGGTTTCTTGTGGTTGCCGTGATAAAGCATCTGCTACCTTGTTCAGAACTCCCTTTCTATATATGACTTCGAAATCGTACTGCTGCAGTTCTAAACTCCATCTGGCTAATCGACCTGACGGGTTTTTGAGATTCTTCAGCCATTTGAGAGATTGGTGATCCGATATAACCTTGAAGTTGTACCCTTCTATGTATGGCTTCATTTGCTTTATCCCGTACACTATGGATAGACATTCTTTTTCCGTTGTGGAATATTTTGTCTCGGCTGGTGTGAGGGTTCGACTAGCGTATGCGATTACCTTATCTTGGCCGTCGTATTTTTGTGTTAGCGCAACTCCAAGTCCGCAGTTTGATGCATCTGTTTGTAGGTAGAATGTTTTTGAGAAATCGGGACACGCTAATACTGGAGCCGTCGTAAGTTTCGCTTTGAGTTCCTTAAACGCGTTTTCCTGCTTATCCGTCCATTTCCATCTTATCTTCTTCTTTAGAAGCATGTTTAGTGGTCCTGCTATTGTCGAATAATTCTCTATGAATCGCCGATACCATGAGGTTATTCCTAAAAAGCGACGGAGCTGACGTGCATTTCTCGGTGGTGCAAGTTCGGTTATAGCGCTGGTCTTCTCCGGGTCAGTTTTTATTCCTTCTGCTCCCACAACGTGTCCTAAATATTTGAGTTCTGGCTGGCAGAATGTACATTTTTCGAAGTTAAGTTGTAATCTGGCTTCTTTTAGTCTTCGGAAGACCTCTTGTAGGTGATATAAATGCTCTTGGAATGTCTTCGATATTACCACGATATCGTCCAAGTATGCGAACGCGAATTCTACATCGGGCGGTATTACTTTGTCTAGCAGTCGTTGGAAAGTTGCTCCGGCGGAGTGCAGTCCGAACGGGGTAGTTCTGAATTGGAAATGACCTTTTCCGGGTACGCTAAATGCTGTCACTGGGCGGCTTGTTTCTTCCAGGGGTATTTGAAAATATCCCTGCTTCAAATCGAGAGTTGAGATGAAATTTGCTTCCTTAAGTCTATCCAAAATTTCTGATATCCGCGGTAACGGATACGCGTCCTTTTCTGATAGTTCGTTGACTTTTCTAAAGTCAATGCAAAATCTGTACGAGTTATCTTTTTTTTTAACTAGTACAATCGGTGAACTCCAACCACTTACAGAGGGTTCGATAGTTCCTTCTTTCAACATTTTATCCACCTCTTGGTTGATGATCTGCAACATTGCGGGATTTTGCCGCCTATACGGCTGTTTGACGGGATCGCACCTTTTCTTCAATTTTATTTCGTGCTTTATTAAGTTGGTGGGACCTGTTAACTTCTCGAATTCCCTAAGCTCTCTTCTTAGGAACCTTTCTATCTCTGTATTTTGGGTGGAGTCTTTTAAAATGTTACATGTTTCCTCTTGATGTTGTTCGTACTGTTTGGATGTATCCCTATCGAACTTAAGTTCGATCGAATGTTCCCTGAGGAATTCCACTCCTAGTATTGCATCTTCCGTTAACCCTGGCATTATTATAAATGTTTGTCTTGTTTGTAAATTATCGATCTCGCAGTCAATTGTTAATTTCTGGTTGAGCTCCATTGAAGATCCGTTTGCTAGTCTAGTTCTTCCGTTATAGCTATGTAGGGAGTGTTTGAATATCTGCGCTATTCTATCTCCGGCGTAATTTTGGGTGGTCCCTGTGTCAATTAATGCTTTGTAGGAACTTTGTCCGATTTTCAGTGATGCGAATAGTCGCATGTCGTTTCCTGCTTGTTGTGTAACGGCTAGAACGAGCGGAGTCGAATCTTGCTCCTCAGACTGGGACGACTCCTTGTTTCTCCAGTCTGTTATTCGTTTCCCTGACGTCTGGAACAGCAGTCACTGCTGTAGACCCCTTCTTTGCCGCATCGCGAACAAAACTTTTTCCATGGGTTTTTACAATTCCTACGGAAGTGACCTGTCATCTTGCACCGGAAGCATGTCCTTTTAGCATCGTATTCTGTAGGGTCTGTACGTCTCCAATTTCCGTGAAAATTTTTATTTTCTCGGGTCCTTTCGTCTTCCAAAGTTTCGTACTCTTGGGCCAATTCTTGCAATCCCGATAAGTCTTCGAAATCCCGGCGGCGAGCGTAGAGCTTATATTCTGGCAGCATATTTTTATATATCCTGTCGAGTTCTTGGTTTCTTGACAAAGATCCCTCTCGTCTGATCAATGTTTGAATATCCGTGATGTATCTATCCACTGGTTCGTTTTTCCTTTGCTTCCTGTTTCTGATTTGCTCCTCTAGCTGTAGCGAATATTCTCTGGGATAAAAAGCTTTCTTAAAATCTTTGATGAAGTCCGTCCATGAATCCCAATTTCTGTTGTTGTTTCGGTACCATGACAATGCGTGGTCTCCTAACAATTCTGGTAATGCTTTTAGCAGATCTTGCTTATCGATCTCGTAGGCTAGGCTTAATTCATCTATCCTTTCTATGAAGTCTACTGCATCCGAATGTTTCTTGTCGAAGTGTGTGTTCCACCTCCGCACTTGATTTAGCAAATCTGATTGCCTCATTTGTTTTGTCATTGTTAAGTCTTGTAATTGGTTTCTGATTAATGAAATTTCTTGGGTCAGTGTTTCTGGTTCGGCTTCCTTGGAAGTATTGCTTTTTGGGATTGTTCCTGTCGCTTCCCCGCGATCCTTATAAAAGGTTCTGAGTCTTAATCTTAACTCGTCGACGGTTCCTTTGGAATCCAACCCGCATCTTTCGGCGTCGCGCTGTAATTCCTCTTTGGAAAGACGATTTATCCATGACGTACCCGTCGTGGCACCTGATACTGAGTCTGTGTCTTTATCTGTCGGCATTTTTGGTATTATCTGGGCGTCGAATAACGACGTTTACTTGCGTATATTTCGACTTTTGCTCGGGCGCCAAATTTGTAACGGGTAGTTCTTTCAGGACGACAGACTCAGTAAAACACAGGTTGAAAACAAAGCAAATTTATTAACTCTAAATTATAACAATATAACGCAAAATAATAATTTGATATTTTATCCCGTTCCAGCGAAGTCTTCCTCCGGATGGGCGTCTGTAACAGAAGAACCAAAATTAACAGAGGTATTCAAATATATTATATCTATCGGGGCTCGCTCAATACGCTTGCCTCCGTTGAATTACGAGTCGCACATTACCTCACTTCGGTACACCGTGCGTCTCGTCTCGAGTTGGCCTGCCTGAGTTTACGAATCACCTCACGAACGGTGCACGTCGCGATTCAGGTTGGCCGGCCTCGCTCACTTCGCTTGGCTGGTTATGGAGCCCAGAACGGTCGTTCAGGACTGCCTGATCGTCGCTTACGATGCTCTTAAATATCCCTCTGGCGGCGTTGGTTCGGAGAGGTGGAACTTAGTGGGGGCACCTGCGCGATTTGAGAGAATCGCACGGTTCCGAGTGTCGATGTTTGGACGGAGTGTCAGCCTATCATTACACTAAGACATACCGAATATACATATATAATTTCATAAAAATTAGTCAGGCGGTCTCGGAGGAGTACTTCAACACTGTGGCAGGAGAATTTTATAGATTTAGCTATATAAATGGCTATTAAAAAATAGGGGTTGGTGATAGAAGGGTGAAAATTAAGGGTTATGTGTATTTTTTAATTATACATCATATAAAATTAACGTAGATAATTTGGTCCCAAAAAATAAAAAAAAATGTCAGGGAGGCAAAAATAGATTAAAACCTATTCTCAATCCTAGAGGATATACGTGTACAATTTCATAAAAATCAGTCAAGCCGTTTCGGAGGAGTATGGTAACTAACACTGTTATATGAGCATTTTATGTATATAGAACTGACTGTGAGTTAAATAATAAAAGTGGCTAACTTTGATCACAATAACAGATAAAAGGTTTTTTCTTGAAAATTCGTGTAAAAATACCAGCTTTTGAAATCCCAAAGTAGATTTATTCTACAGTTTATTCTATATTAACAAAGCTATTCAAATTGTTTTTAATCCAAAAATGACGCTACTGTGTTCTTATTTCATTTAGTTTTCACATAATTTCTGTATCATTATTATTTTTTGAACAATATCATTGCAAAAAAAGCTCTTTGGGATAAACAAATTGAATAAAACTTAAACTAATTGAGGAATCGTCTTGAAATATTTTGTGCATGATATGTACTGGTTGTCTCAACTTTTCATGCAATATCAAAGTCTTTAGTTCATTTTCGCAAAAGTTACAGCAAATTTTTCATTTTCAAAATTTTAGTCTTATTTTCCAATTAGCGAAGCAACAAATGATCAAACCAAAATTCGAAAACTGCCATTTTAAACATTTGCTCATCTAGGTACTAAAATATGAATACTCTAAATAAGGTATTTAATTACTCTGTTTTACCTGTAGCGATTTAAACGAAAAAACTGCCATTTTTGGCACTTATTTGTTAATAACTAAAATTCTCATGCGAACTGTGACGGGCATTTTTGTATTTATAATGTATTAGGCATATAGTACCGAAAAAATCCATTTGTAACCTGGCTGCTCAAGTGTCCCGACAAAAACCTTATTTCTCTAGATCTATCTCTAGTAGATGAATTACACACTATCTATCTTAATTAGCCTTCTTCGGTCCATCTTTGAACATAGTCCTCCCCAATCCTTTTCCATTCTTCTCTGTCTGTCGCTACAGTTATCCACCTAGAGCCCACGTGCTTCTTGACATCATCTGCCCATCTCATTTGTGTCCTTCCTCTGCTTCGTTTATATTCCGACGGTCTCCAATTTATGAGAATTTTGTTCTATCGCTCTTCTTTTTGTCTTATAGTGTATCCAACAAATCTCCATTTCAATTTTGCAACTTCTTGTCTAGCATCCCTAACTTTGGTTTTCTCTCTTATCCACTCGTTATTTCACTCATTCATCTCAACGAGTGGATAAGATGAATTACACTACAAGAAAATATTCGCTTAGTAGTGATTTAAACAGAAGAGGACCTGAATGACGTGAAACAACTTCTTAATGTTCTGATGAAAACCCACAGTTTGTTGTAGATAATTAAATGTAATTAAAAAGCTTTAGTTTCTAGTTGACAAGAAAACTGACTGATGAATTACACTACAAGAAAATATTCGTTTAGTATATATATTTAGCTTTTTTACAGGCCTTTTAGGCCCAGAGCTTTGTTGTTCTTTTCCACAGCTTTCTGTTACTTGTCAACTTCTTTCAGTCTGTTATTCCCTTTTCTTTTAGGTCTTCTACTACCGCCTCTCTCCTTCGCTTTCATGGTCTTCCTGTCTTTCTTTTATAATCTGGTACTCTCCTTGCTATTTTCTTGACCACTTTGTCGTCGTTCATTCTTTCTATATGACACAGCCACTGCAACCTTGTTGATTTTATTACGCTCTCTATTTGTAGTTTCTTGTAAATATTATAACTTTCCTCATTTATTGTCCTTCTTATATATCCTTCCTCTGTTCTCTTCCCTCCCAATATTCTTGTGAGTATTTTCCTTTCTTATCAACTTACTGTTTCTTTTGTTGTTTGGTTGAGTATCCATGTCTCACATCCATATACGCTTAGTAATGCATTTAAACACAAGAGGACCTGAAAATGAGGTGTAACAACTTCTTAATAATCTCCTTCTTTTGGTGCCTATTCGTTTCAAATATTGGCGATCATTCTGGCTATAATTATTTTATTAACTGATGCTTTAAAGAGATTAGCTGTTGTTGTGGAGAAACATTTCCTCAGGTTCTTTCAACATGATATTCTTCTTCTCCCAATTCCTCGCCTTCCGAATACTTTGCCTTAAAGGATTACCTTCACTAATCTGTATTTAGTGCCGTTTCTCATTTTGTGTCCGAGATGTTCTGACTTTCTCCTTTTAATGGTATACATCACCTCTCTTTATTTCCACATTCTTCGTATTACGGTCTCGTTGGTTATCTTGTCCGTTCATGGTATCCTTAGGATTCGCCTGTATAGCCACATCTCGAAGGCTTCAAGTTTCTTCTCCATCGCTTCAGTGAGTGTCCAGGATTAAACTCCGTAGTATAATATTGAGAAGGTATAACATCGTAGGAGCCTTACTTTTATCTCCAGATTAATGTTGTGGCTTTTAAAGAGTCTGGTCATGTTATTGAATGCACTCCTAGCCTTCTCTATTCTACATTTTATTTCTTGTGAGTGATCCCATTGTTCATTTATTATTGTTCCAAGATAGGTATACTATTTTACTCGGTCCACTGGTGTATTGTTGATAAGCAGTTGGGCGTCTCTAATTTTATTTTTGCTGATGACCATAAATTTACTTTTTGATATATTTACTTGTAGTCCAAATCTTTCACTTACTTCATTTACTTTGTTTATTAGTTGCTGTAAACTGTTCAAATTGTCTGCAAAAATAACGGTGTCGTCTGCATAGCGGATGCTGTTTAGGCGTTCTCCATTTAGGAGTATTCCACGTTCACAATTTTCCAAGGCTTGACTAAATATTTCCTCTGAATATAGGTTAAATAATATAGATGGAAGTATACATCCTTGTCTAACGCCTCGTAGAATCTGGATCGCTTCCGTTGGTTCATCTCCAAGATTTGTTCTTATTGTGGCTGATTGGTTTCAGTATAAATTTTGTATTATACGCCGGTCTTTATCATCCATTTGGTCTTTTGTTAGAACACCCATCATTTTTCGGTCTTAAACTGTATCAAATGCTTTTGGTAGTCCACAAAGCAGGTGTAAATATCGCCAGTCATATCTCTGCATCTTTGAAATAATACCTGTAGACTAAATAGTACATCTCTTTTACCTACGCCTTTCATGAATCCAAACTGTGTCTTGTACTCCCTCTTCGCATAGTTTGTATATTCTACGATGTATAATTTTAAGAAAAAATTTTAATGTGTGGCTCATAAGACTTATTAGCCTATATTCTCTGCACTTTTTTGCTCCCTTTTTCTTTGGTAACGTAATAAATTCTGAAACTAGCCAATCGTTTAGGATATTGCATGTATCATAGATATTATTAAATTCCTTCCTTAATAATAATGGGGATAAAAGAGACATTCTCAACAAAAATTAGTATTGTTTTCTAAAAAAAAAAGAATGTGTGTGTACTTTGTACGTACGTAAGAAGTGATACATCTATTATATGATTTCAACGAAATAAATATACTTTAAAAAGGTTATTTGTAATTTATTTAAAGATTAAACTTATTATTACTTACTACTTTCAAAAATTTTTATTAAAACAATACCAAAAATAAAAAAAAATAGAAAACACACGGGGATTCGAACCGGGGACCTCTCGATCTCCGTTCACACGCTCTACCATTGAGCTATATCCCCTTTGCTTTGACAGGTTACAAGATTTCTCATACATACTGACAAATTTAATAGACCAAGTAAAGTATACAAAAATACTTTAAATATACTTACTATTATTATAAAATACCTTATTCCCGAGGAAGACAAATCCAAAGACACAAAAATTATAATAAATATATTTACTAAAAACACTAATAATATATTCTTTTCACGCACACCCTATTTGCGCTACATAAAGATGTAGCGAGTAATACCATACTATCGGTGTGCGCATGCGCAGGGAATGTAAAAATTCACCCTCGTGCCTAAAGAAGTATAACTTCAAAAGAAAGTTGGGCTTAAACTAAAATAAACCAGAGTAACTAACAAAGACTTAGCGTTGGTGATTCTCCTTATACTCCAGGTTCAACTACGTTGTCTTAAGAAGATTCCCACCTCCAAAAAAAAAAGGTTCAACTACGTTATCAGTCTGAGAGCCATCTGTATACCAGCATTAATCTGCTATTATGAGCTTAATTTTATTCGACCCTTCCTCTAAACTGCTTTTCAAAATTATATTTTGGTTTCATTGCAACTGGTACCATTTTTAACTCTGCACGATTTATAACTATCTCTTTAGATTTCATCCATGTATCCTTTTGCCCTGCTTCGTGCAATATAATCCGCTTTCTGTAAGCTCCCAACTTCCCCTCCTTCTCTATCCGTATATATGTATTGGACGGAAATCAAACATGACTTCCATAGAGGCTGTTGGGATAGTGGACATTGCTTCTGTTATGAAGCATATTTATCTTTTCTTTGGTAGTCTCTTTTGGACACCTAGACCACCATATTATTGCGTCATATCTCATCATGGATCTGAATATAGCCATATTGTAGACGTAGACAGTATATCTGTTACCCGTGTTGAGCTGCCCCCCCCCCCACTTGCAAAAATCAAAAAACAAATAGCCCTGATTTATGAGCTATTTATGAGCTCTCATATTCCGCAAACTAAAAATTTTGAGCTCGTTCCACTGAGCAGGAATTTGATACTTTAGTGGGGGGGGGCTGAGTCAGCCCCCCCCACTACTTAAAAATAGGAATATTGAATCGGTTTTTGCGGCAGAATTACGAGCTATTTATGAGCTCTTGAAATTATATAGTTTAGGTTTTTGAGCTCATCCCCTTCACCCCCAAACAACCCTTTAATTGATTTAACTTAAGAGAAAAATGCTGAGAAAACTTAAAATATAATAATATGGTATTGCGGATATAATTCCTATAGCTTATATACTCTAAGAATAAACTATTAAACCACGTGCATTTCGATTATTGAGCTACAACCCCTTCGCAAGAAAACCACCCTATCTTCCAGGCTTAAGAGAAAGTTGTACTTAAAATGCATTAAACTAATTATTTGGCGACTACATATCATTGAATAATTTATAAGCTTCCAAATTACGCGCATTTAGATCAGTAAATTGCAATTTATTTTGTATAGTGCAGTCACTGAAGGTAAAAATCAACGATTACCTTCAATTTCGGTGAACCTTCATCGATTTTCACGAAAATTGGTCAGTGGTTAGAGGATACGTCAAGAAACAAAGGTGACATGGTACCACCTTGCGCCTTTACCCTGAGGGTGGATACCGCCCCTTCTCGGGGGTGAAAATTGTTTTATTAAAAATAACTGCACAAATCAATAAAAGAACAAATTAAAAGCAAAATTTATTATATAAAGTTAATAAAATAAGTCACTACTTTTTAAGTTATTAAAGATCAAAGATTTTAATTATTCGTGAAAAAAATGCATGCTATGAAGCGGTTTTTCGTAAATCACTGAAAAACTGTAAGTTTTTACAAAAAAGTTAATAGTAGTTTAATTGGTATAGCTTATATTCTAAGAATAAACTCTTAAGTCACGCGCCTTTCGATTATAGAGCTACAACCCCTTCGTAAGAAAACCATCCCATATTCCCGGCTTAAGAGAGAGTTGTACTTAAAATAATTTAAATTAATTATTTGGCGACTACATATCGTTTAATAATTTATGAGCTTGCAAAATATACGCATCTCAATTATTGAATTGCCATTTTCTTTCTATAGTGCAGTCACTGAAGGTAAAAATCAACTATGACCTTCGATTTCGGTAAATCTCCATTCATTTTCACGAAAATTGGTGAGCGGATTTTGATGCTATCAACTTTTTCTGGAGCTCATTTTTGATAGGTATTTCTAAGTACTTTGACAAATATTTAGTACCTAAGTGTTATAAAATGCATCTCTTTCCCGTTATTTAAGCTTGAATCCTTGGATTTGAATAGTCGCAGAAACAATATACATTTAATTACCAATAACTTACTTTAAATTAACATTAAAGGGTTTTTCAAGTAAGCAATTTATTATATTTCTTATTAGCTTCAATTTTAGTGATGAACACTTTTTTGTAAAAACTTACAGTTTTTGAGTTATTTATGAAAAATCGCTTTAAAGCATGCATTTTCTTTCACAAAAATTAAAATATTTGATTTTTAATAACTCAAAAAGTATTGATTTATTTTAATCACATTATATAACAAATTTTGCTTAAAATTTGTCCCTCTCTCGATTTGTGGGGTTATTTTTAATAAAGTAATTTTCACCTCCGAGAAGGGGTGACATATACCCCAGGTTAAAACCCCAAGTTGTTATTGTTAATTTGTGGAAATGAATGGAGATTTACCGAAATCGAAGGTCACAGTTGATTTTTACCTTCAGTGACTGCACTATAGCAAGAAAATGGCAATTCAATAATTGAGATGCGTATATTTTGCAAGCTCATAAATTATTAAACGATATGTAGTCGCCAAATAATTAATTTAAATTATTTTAAGTACAGTGGCTCTCTTAAGCCGGGAATATGGGATGGTTTTCTTACGAAGGGGTTGTAGCTCTATAATCGAAAGGCGCGTGATTTAAGAGTTTATTCTTAGAATATAAGCTATACGAATTAAACTACTATTAACTTCTTTGTAAAAACTTACAATTTTTTAGTGATTTACGAAAAACCGCTTCATAACATGCATTTTTTTCACGAATAATTAAAATCTTTGATCTTTAATAACTTAAAAAGTATTGACTTATTGTTGTTCTGAAGCTATTTCCTTGTGGACTTTTTATAATTAAATATTTTCTATTTTGACAATTTATTTTAATTCAATAATTTATTTTAATAGTATTTTATATTTTGACAACGAAACCCGATTTGGGCTTCGAAACGTTAATAAATTCATTTTTTAGTAAAATTGTGGCTTATTTCCCATAGAAAATACTTAATTATTGACTTATTTTATTAACTTTATAAAATAAATTTTGCTTTTAATCTGTTCTTTTATTGATTTGTGCAGTTATTTTTAATAAAACAATTTTCACCCCCGAGAAGGGGCGGTATCCACCCTCAGGGTAAAGGCGCAAGGTGGTACCATGTCACCTTTGTTTCTTGACGTATCCTCTAACCACTGACCAATTTTCGTGAAAATCGATGAAGGTTCACCGAAATTGAAGGTAATCGTTGATTTTTACCTTCAGTGACTGCACTATACCAAATAAATTGCAATTTACTGATCTAAATGCGCGTAATTTGGAAGCTTATAAATTATTCGATGATATGTAGTCGCCAAATAATTAGTTTAATGCATTTTAAGTACAACTTTCTCTTAAGCCGGGAAGATAGGGTGGTTTTCTTGCGAAGGGGTTATAGCTCAATAATCGAAATGCACATGGTTTAATAGTTTATTCTTAGAGTATATAAACTATAGGAATTATATCCGCAATACGATATATTTTAAGTTTTCTCAGCATTTTTCTCTTAAGTTAAATCAATTAAAGGGTTGTTTGGGGGTGAAGGGGATGAGCTCAAAAATCTAAACTATATAATTTCAAGAGCTCATAAATAGCTCGTAATTCTGCCGCAAAAACCGATTCAATATTCCTATTTTTAAGTAGTGAGGGGGGCTGACTCAGCTCCCCCCACCAAAGTATCAAATTCCTGCTCAGTGGAACGAGCTCAAAATTTTTAGTTTGCGGAATATGAGAGCTCATAAATAGCTCATAAATCAGGGCTATTTGTTTTTTGATTTTTGCAAGTGGGGGGGGGGCAGCTCAACACGGGTATATCTGTTTGGCTTTCATACCCCATATTTTCCAACATATCCTTAGAGATATCCAAAGGGAAAGCCTTGCTTTGTTGGTTATTCTTACCTGCTTGGTATTTTTAACTAATCATGTTTATTGTTCAATAAAGATATAATAAAAATATGACTTATTAAGTGCATTAACAAATATATTCAAATTTTTGCCAAAAACTAACAATCTGTGGATTATACTTATGGCTTTGGTATCTGATGGTAACTTCTTGATGTCGAATGGTACTGCTGTTGCTTCTGCAACGGGCTCTGGGGTTGTAGGTGTTCATGGCCACCAGGCCTACAGGTGTTGTTTGTTGCAGTTTAGATGAAGTTGCAGTCTGGATGAGATGTTCCTCGTCCTTGTATCGCAGGCGATTTGAGGATTCTTGAAGCTCCCAGAGGGAGGAAGGTGATCTTTATCCAAAAACTAGTAGAATAATGCGTGCATAAGTTTTGACATCAATAAGAAAAAGTACCCTTTGCCCAAAAGTATTCAAAGAGTAGCAGATGGCAAGGGGTAAATTAAATGGAATTAAGATGAGGAGAATAGTTAAAGTTTGATTACTAAACGTGCATATATGTAAATTAAAAAATATATTTAAAACTAATACAGTGCGGTGGAATAAGTGTTGCCCCCCCCTGTTAACTTGTTTATGTTAAGAATATAAGCAAAACGCTCAGACAGGTGGATTTTTAAACTAATCATAGTATATCATAGCATCAACGTTTCGAACTTTACGCGATCCCTCTTCAGGTGACAGGCATAACTTTGATTTTTTTTAAATGGTAAAGTACATCATGTGACACCTCATTTAACAGATTTTAAAATACTGATTTCAGAAATATAGAATACTTTAATTCTTTTTGAGATCGCAGGCTCAAAATTTCGGTCGAACTCTTTTTAAACGCACTTACTTTTTTCGAATTCTGAGAAAACTAATAAGTATTTTTAAAAAATTTAAACGCAGAATGAAAGATTAGATTACTACCGAGGGCTGACAGTCCCTTAGAATAAACAAAAAGTTTCTTTTGAATGATATATTTGAAATTAAAAATCACACTAAATTTTCTCTTTTTTCCACCACTGTGACTTATTAAATAAACATTATAGGAGTTCTCAGGGACTTTGGACCATCGAGAATACTGTAATATTTCATTCTGCGTTTAAATTTTTCAAAAATATTTATTAGTTTTTTCAGGATTCGAAAAAAAAAATGATTGCATTTAGAAAGAATTCGACCGAAATTTTGCGCCTACGCTCTCAAACAGGATTAAAGTATGGTACATTTTTGAACTCAGTATTTTAAAAGCTTTTAAATGAGGTATCACATGATGTAATTTCCCATTTAAAAAAATCAAAGTTATGACTGTCACCTGAAGAGGGATCACGTAAAGTTCGAAACGTTGATGCTATAATATACTATGGTTAGTTTAAAAATCAACCTCTCCGAGCGTTTTGCTTATATTCTTAAAATAAACAAGTTAACAGGGGGGGCAACACTTATTCCACCGCACTGTATATCAGAAACCATGCTTTTAGATGGGAGGTTAGGTTAGATATAAAAAAATATTAGAGACTCTGCTAGATGCAGAAATGTAATTAAAATATGGTAATATGTATTCTTACCCCAAGAGAATAATAAGTCTGGAAGTAGATAGCTATTATCAGCTCTGTAATTGCCTTTTCTAAGATTACCACCACCATTTTGAGAATTTGAAATGAGAGCGTGAACTGTAGATAGGTAGGCATGTTCCGTATTAAGACAGATACTTACAGAGTAAGAATATACGGGGTACTTTCAGTATGATGAATTAGATGTTAGATGAAAAGAGATATATTAAATAGAAGATAATAAAAGAGGATAATAAAAGAGGGCGCCAAACAAGTTTTTAACGAAAAAGCAAGTTAAAACGAATAGAAAAAAATTATTACTAATAAAATATTAAAGAAAATAAAGTAAAATAATTATTTAAAAATAAAGTATCAAAGATGTGACGTTTGTAACGTTACAAACTGACTACTACAGTTTAACTAGGATTGACAGAGTTTTCCCTGTCGCACTACTTAATGCGGATATTATGTAATGTTCTTAAAGTCGCTTTCGTCATATTTTAAATATTCTGTTGTACAGAGTTCTGAGATCGTAAATACCAGTGGCGTACTGAGCACGGTTCCGCGGGTTCCGTGGAACCAGGGCCCGGGCCCCACAGGGGCCCGCTCTGGCGCCCTTTTTGCTTCCTTTGTTTCTAACTTGATATGGACATTTTGAAACACACAAGTACGCATTACCCACTAGGAAATCTAACTGCTTAATAAATTTTAATTTCTGTGTAGGTACTTATAAATAAAAACGAAGAATACCTACCAATATCAAAATCAAAAAATTTAAAAACAATATTTATTAAGAAACACAGGGACTGGATAAGTCCGGAATTGGACGAACTAACTAATTCTAAGCAACTTTTTTTCTATACTGTTTTTTCACGAAGTCAATACTTTTCGTGTTATTTGCTAGTGAAAATGTTTATTTTTCAACAAAAAACCACGTTGCAGGCGGTTTTTCGCAAATAACTCAAAAAGTGAGTATTTTGTCAAAAAAATATTATTAGCAAAAATACCTATAGCTTATAAACAAGTGAAAAAAATGGTGTATGTATAAGGTCTGTAGACCCAGTAGAAGCACAATTGTAGCTAATGAAACGTGAGTTCTTACTAGTTAAATTCCAAATCAAATAATTCAAGGTAAAATAACCAAAATATCAAGCACTTTTCAAGGAAAACTCAAATTTTTTAAAGTACATATTTGAAAAAAAAAAAATTTTTGTTTTTTAAAAAAGTTTCTAACATCAAAAGTAAGTTAGTTACGATCAAAAGAATGTTGGTCAATTTTTTTTGTTGGTAAAAAAAAATCGTAAAAATCACTCCCAATTAGCATCCAAAATTAAATTAATCGTTACCGGTTCAGAAATCACTTTACTTTTTATTGTTTATAACATCTGTAAGACTTATTGGTTCAAAGTGCTTATTTTTGAAAAGGCTGCAGTTAAATGGGCTTAAACGAGTCACTAATCACGAGTGTATGCAAATTTTGAACAGTCATATCTTAACCAATTTTTGTCTTCAGGAAAATAAAGAGCCCAAAATACAATAGCAAAACCTATAATATAATTATTTAAAAAATATAATTTTTTTACTACTTGAGATTTTTGATATCACCAATAACTTACAAGAGCCCAAATTTATTTTGATCGCTACATACTTATGCTAGAAACTTTCATAAACAATAAAAAAATAAAGCTTTTTTTAAACACTTTAAGAAAGTTGAGATGAGTTTTTTCCTAAAAGTGCTTTATTTTTTGGTTATTTCAAGTTGAAATATTCGATGTGAAATTTGACGAATAAGAACCTACTTTTTATTACCTACAACTTTGCTCCTACTGGATCTACAGACTTCGTATATACTAGACACCATTTTTTCTTTTTTATAAGCTATATTTCTACTAAGAAATTTTTTTTGATAAAATACTTACTTTTTGAGTTATTTGAGAAAAACAGTCTAAAAACGTGTTTTTATTGTTGAAAATAACCATATGCACCCGCAAATAACTCAAAAAGTATTGACTTATAGTGAAAAAACACTATAGAATTAAAGTCGCTTAGAATTATTGGTCAGTTTATTCAATTCTCGACTTATCTTAAACGTATGTTTTTTCAGCCCCGAGAAGAGGTGAAACTCACCCCCAGGGCAAAAGTATCCATCGGTACAATATCACTTTTTTTCTCTGACATGTTAGCCATGTGTACGCCAAATTTCATGTCAATCCAAGCGGTTTTTTAAAAATTACAGCAAAAATTCTGAGTATATGGACTTAAATTAGCTAGTTTTTATAAATATGTATATTATGATATATGCTGATTTTTATTTAATGTTTACTAAAAACTTTGATACACAATGTGTGTTTTTATTGGGCGAGCGGGCCCGCATCTCAAATGGAACCAGGGCTCGCTGATCTATCAGTACGCCACTGGTAAATACGCTTTAAGACTGATACTATTAGCAGTGCTGAAAGAATATATTTTACTATTATTATATTATTATATGTAGTCTTACGTTCTATATTACGTAACAGTTTGTTTTTTTTTATATTTCCCTAATTTTCTATCGATTATTCTCTCTTTTTAATGTCTGTCTTGCTTAATAACTTTTCGATGCCCCTGGTATTTAAAAATTTCAATAAATCATCATCATCATCATCATCATGCAACCTCTTCTGTCCACTGCTGAGCATAGGTCTCTCCCATTCTTCGCCAATCTTCACGGTTCTGTGCTTCTTGTTGCCATTTCTTGGACATTCGTTTAATGTCGTCCATCCAGCGTGTTGGTGGTCGTCCTCTGCTGCGTTTGTCTTCTCTTGGGCGCCAGTCAATTAGATTTGTGGTCCATCTTGAGTGTTTTAGTCGCGCTATGTGACCTGCCCAATTCCATTTCAGCTTGGCTATACGTTCAACAACGTTTTTTTTTTCCTTATGTCTTGGTTCCTTATTTTTTCTTTTTTTGTCACGCCGAGAATCGATCTTTTGATGCGCCTTTGTGCCACTCGCAATTTTAGTACTGTTGTTTTTGTGAGCGTGAGAGTTTCTGCTCCGTATGTCATAATAGGAAGAACGTATTGGTCAAATGTCTTACGTTTCATAGCTGTCGGGATGTTGCTCTTAAAGATGTCTCTTAGTAAACCATACGCCGCCCAAGCAAGTGTTATTCGTCGTTGAAATTCGCAAGTCTGATTGTCTTTGCCTAGTCTGATTTCATGACCAAGATATATCTACTTCTCTGTCAATTCTACCACTTGATTTTGGATGGTTAGGTGTTGGATGGGAAGTAAATTTGTCATCATTTTAGTCTTATTGATGTTTATTTTTAGACTCAGTAAGGATGTGCGAAAAAACGTCTATTTTTGGATGTGAGAGGTGGCATTCGGATTTTTGCAGATAAAGTTAGGTGACACCTTCAGTAACAATAATTGACTTATGCTACTTCTCAAATATGCCCGGAACATTAATAAAAAAATTAAAATATTTAAAAATTTCAAAAAATTTCGAAAAACATCGATTTTTTTCTGCTTTCTTTGCTTATAACTTTAAAACTATTCGTTTTGGAACAAAGTCGTAGAAAAATGAAATAAATATAATTGAATTCTGTATCATATAAGGCTGGTAAAAAATGTCTTAATTTATTACCTTTTCTGCAATATAGCAATAAATACAAAATAAGGGGGCAAAATAAGTCTGTTGTTATTCAATATTTTTTAACCACTTTGGTGACACATAGAACCTTAGTAATTCACTTATCAAATTATTTGTAACATGCGTAAATCGTGCATCAAATTTCATTAAAATCTACCTAATAAATTCTGCGTAATAAATTTGCAATCTAAATGTTTTTAAAAAAGTTCAAATTTTTTAAAATCTTTCTGAACAAAAAGTAGACCATTTAGAAGTTGGCTAATTTTTTTTTACATATAAAGAGGTGCTCTACCTATCTAAAACACTTTACAGAATTAAAATCGGATTATTTATGGGGCCCAGCAATGTTTTAAATTTATAAACAATTTTTTGGGTTATAAAAAATTAGCTTGTTTAATAGGTAATAAAAAAAATTAATTTTTAGCAATGCAAATAATTAAAATCGGTATAATTTGACTTAAACTTTCAAATACTGTCAGCAGAATTGCTATTTTATTTTTTAATCAAACCTTATTTGCGTTCAAAAATTGCAATTTCCCGATTTTTTGAAAGTTCCACCGCGTTTATCTCGAAAACTATGCATCCTACGAAAAAAATTGTAAGAACATTTTTTGCTTAGAATTACCCAAGAAATACAAAAAAATGTTTTATTTTGCGAAAAATCGATTTTATGTAATTCCTCAAGTTCTTTGTTTATAACAAACTTATCGACATCCGGATCAACTGTTACCCAAAAAATTCGTGTTCTACGGGTCAAAATACATAAAAAACTTGGGTAAGTCCATCTAAATAAAGAAGCCCGTAGCACCCCCTCCCGGCCACAGCACTAATTTTTTTATAAACCAAAAAAAGAATGTGTGTGTACTTTGTACGCACGTAAGAAGTTATACTTCTACTACATATTATGTGATTTTTAAGACAATACCAAAAATTTAAAAAAATAAAAGAATAAAACGCACACAAACACATTGAAAAATGCCACAAAGAAAAAATGATTTCTGAACGATAATAATTGTTGGCAAATATTTTAAATACGCATTTTCTGAAAAAAAAATATATATAACAAATATACTTACAATCATAAAATGCATAAAAAAATAAAAAAATAAAAACTTGCATCGGGAATCGAACCCGTGAATTTCGTGGCGCTTTGATTTGTAATCGAAGCCTAGACTCACTCGTCCAATTCCACATTATTTGTCATGTGGAAAAATAGGGTAACTGAACGTTTTACTGTTTGACAGTTGTTTTGAATATAATTAAATTATGTAGTTTAAATTTTGTGGAAGAAAATATTAAAATATAACAAAACAGTAAGAAAACAATATATTAGATGAAGATTGGTAGAACTTTTGTTCGTAATCAAATTAAGTATGTAAATCAAAGCATTACATACCTACTAGATAAATAAATCTACGTCAAAAAATCATAATTTATTAAAAATAAAAATCGGACCTAATTTGGGATTTCTCTCTAAAATTCCCATTCTTGAGAAAATAAATGTACAGTAGAGCGTCGATTATCCGAACGCCGATCAACCGAACGACCGCTTATTCGAACTATCGACTCCCGCGTCCCGCACTCAAATACCGAGCAAGCGTTAGTAATTGACGCTTAAAATATCTTCAATTTTCTTCAATATTGTATCCAAAAATAATTATGTTGTTGCAAAGACTGCACTTTTTTGTTTAGTTGCTAGTTGTCATTATAAAGATATAAATAAATATGTAGGTATATAAATATGGCTTTTATTCACTTGTGGATAAATATGTATGACTATAAATATGTATCAATATATTGTAGTTCGATTATCGGAACAAATTGGTTTTTCGAACACCTATGTCCCCCAATTAGTTCGGATTATCGACGCTCTACGACCTAATCCAAATGTATAATTACAATATGATTATAATAAAAACTACCTACCAAATTAGAATGAGTTTTCCTTGTCCAAAATAGTCCAAAAGTTCAAAAATATAGGTATATGAAAACTATTTAAAAAGGCAGTATAACTATTAACTAACTTTTGTTTGTTGTTTCTTTTCACACAAATTTTAAAACGCAACAACCATTAATAATCTAACTACAGCTGTGCCACAGCCGCCATATTGAATAATTTTTGACATGTCATTTGAACATCCAATCAGAACAAAGTTAAAATGCGCATGCGCCGGGATCATAGGTTAACATATAAAAATTCACCCTCATATCGCCGGTAAAGAAGTATAACTTCAAAAATTCTTTATAACTTTAAAACATTGCTGAGGCTGCTTAAATAATCCGATTTCAATTCTGTAAAGTACATTAGATAGGTGGAGTACTTCTTTATATGTAAAAAAATTGACAAATCTTTGTATGTTCTAGTTTTTGTTGTGCAAGATTTTAAAAAATTAAAATTTTTTAAAAAAGTTTAGATTGCAAAATTATTATGCAATATCTAGTAAGTCAATTTTAATGAAATTTGGTGTACGGTTTTAGCACATTACAAAAATTTGCTAAGCGAATTAGGAAGGTTCCAAGTGTAACCTAAGTGATGGAAAATCATTGAATAAAAACAGGCTTGTTTTGCCCCCTTATTTTATATTTATTGCTATTTTGAAGCAAGGGTGAGTAAAAGAGCTGTACGGATTCTGCGTATTTGGTGGAGGCGCCCCATGTTATTCTTATGGGGAAAACGAATAAAATCGCTAAGGTTCATTCTGCTCGTTTTTGTCTCGTTTTGTGGTGGAGACGCGACTGCTCGTCGGATCTTGAAGTAAGGTGGGTCGTTGGATAGGGGCGCGTTGGCTCGTCGGATAGTGATGTAAAAAGGGGTCGTTAGAAAGTGGAGGGGTGGTGAAAGGGGAGGAGGACATTGCCAAAACGGCATTATCTCCCGATGGTATTGGTATGATTGGAGCTTGTGATAGGTTAAAGGTGTGGGGAGTATCGAATATGTTATTTAATCCAGTAACTAACCGTTACGACCTGCTTACTATATTTTATCTACGACCGTAACATAATGTAGTATGTTTAAGCGATAGCGACATTACATCCCCGTT
This sequence comes from Diabrotica virgifera virgifera, assembly GCF_917563875.1. Lineage (NCBI taxonomy): Eukaryota > Metazoa > Arthropoda > Insecta > Coleoptera > Chrysomelidae > Diabrotica > Diabrotica virgifera. The sequence goes on from NC_065449.1 coordinate 220,586,183, forward strand.
GTGATTGGTATGATTGGAGCTTGCGACACGTTAAAGGTGAGCTAGCATCTATATGTAATAGTAAAAAGACTCTCCTTCTCTCTCTCTTTCTCTCTCTCTCTCTCTCTGTCTCTCTCTCTCTTTCTCTCTCTCTCTGTCTCTCTCTCTCTGTCTCTCTCTCTCTCTCTCTGTCTCTGTCTCTGTCTCTGTCTCTCTCTCTCTCTCTCTCTCTCTCTCTCTCTCTCTCTCTCTCTCTCTCTCTCTCTCTCTCTCTCTCTCTCTCTCTCTCTCTCTCTCTCTCTCTCTCTCTCTCTCTCTCTCTCTCTCTCTTTGTCTCTCTCTCTTTGTCTCTCTCTCTGTCTCTCTCTCTCTGTCTCTCTCTGTCTCTCTCTCTCTTTGTCTCTCTCTCTCTGTCTCTGTCTCTCTCTCTCTGTCTCTCTCTCTCTCTCTCTCTCTCTCTCTCTCTCTCTGTCTCTCTCTCTCTCTTTCTCTCTCTCTCTCTCTCTCTCTGTCTCTCTCTCTCTCTTTCTCTCTCTCTTTCTCTCGAAACAATTCATAAAAGATACAGGCGAGTGTCTTCTTCTTCTTCATGTACCATGTCCTTTCAGAACGTTGGTTACCATTATAGCTATCCTAATTTTATTCACTGCCACCCTAAATAGCATGCTTGTATCAACACCATACCAATCTCGCAAGTTCTTCAATCATGAGGTTCTTCTTCGTCCAGGACCGCGTTTGCCTACTATTTTTCCTTGCGAGGTGTCGATGAACACGAAATAACGTACAGCAACCTATGAGGTAATACTAGAAACAAAATATGATTAATCATAGAACATATACCATTCTTACAGTATGACCAAACCAACAAATATCCTCGATATAATCTTCTCTCATTGAGTACTAGTATACACGGATCTCCCTCCAATCATGCACCTGTTCCTTACAAAGAACATATGCCATTCTTACAGTATGACCAAACCAACAAACATCCACTAAAACAGTATGGCCAAACCATAAAAACGCATAAGATATAATAAAAGCATTCTTTTGATATGTCCAATCCATCCCTCTCATGAATTTATCAAATACAAAGCAACGGTATTGCATCAAAACCAACATTCGTCTACATATACACGTTTTATACACACACATACTTCAAAATGAACTTGAACCATCCTTAGAGCATGGCCAAACCAGCTAACTCGATATAATCTTTACATACAGACAAATATTCTTCAATATGAACGTAAACCGAGTAAGTAATGTTATACATAGATATCAACAGAAAATTTAATATTTTTAAAGACCTCTTCAATACCCTTCAGACAACAATAATAGATATAGTGAGCTGCTCAATATGGATCTTATCTGAAATATCACTTGATCTCCACTAAATATGCATTAATATACAGCGCTATTATTTTATATATGCGTATCATTTTTATGAAAATTACTGAATCCAGATGATATTGTGAGTTGCATACTATATTTTATCTACAGTAATTCTTGTTTTTTAGGTTGGTATCAGGTCTCTGGTAAGAAATGTGAATATATATTGTATTAGAAAAATCGTTTAACAATTTAGCATAACACAAACAACTGTTTGATATGCCGATATGATGTATATGTTGATATAGAAGAGGCATTTAACAAAGTGTAGTAAGCAGTATTTTTAATTCCTCCGTTTCCTTTCTATAAAATTGAAGATTTCTAAAAACTTCTTTAGCATTCAAAATACAAATTCCTAATTTTTAAAATATTCTCAGTCAGTAAAAATTTACAATACTGCTGTTTTCAAAATATACTGATAATAACATCAAAACATTACACAATGAATTTATATTTGATTTATTGTACCAGGAAAACTTGCAGAAAAGTATATAGTAACCAAAAAACAATCAGATATTATTAGTTTTTCTTCCATATTAATCCATGTGTGAGGCCACTAAATAACATATTCGATACTCCCCACACCTTTAACGTACCACAATCTCCAATCAGACCAATGCTAATGAGATGTCACCATCGCTTACACATAAATTATGTTACGGTCGTAGATAAAATATATGCCTCTCTACGTTAAGCCGTTTAGGTGCTACATACCTACAACTTTTATTGTCTATGCCTCTCTTTTTACTTGTGTATATATAATTTTCTCAATCGAATTACTCTAAAAGACTTTTGCTTTGAAAAATTGCAATCTTTTTCTATTACATATCTTCCTTCTAGATTTTTTTTGTCTTTGTCATTAGGTACTACATACCTACAACTTTTATTGTCTATGCCTCTCTTTTTACTTGTGTATATATAATTTTCTCAATCGAATTACTCTAAAAGACTTTTGCTTTGAAAATTTGCAATCTTTTTCTATTAAATATCTTCCTTCTAGATTTTTTTTTGTCTTTGTCAACTCAGTCGAAGTTCTTTTTCATATCGATGAATATATTCGTTACTACCCACACCTTTAACGTACCACAATCTCCAATCAGACCAATGCTAACGAGATGTATAGCGCCAACTATCGGATAATAGCTGAATTATGGTAGATTTCTTCGACGTAATGTCAAGAAAAATTGGATAAAAATGGCGAATTTGAATAAAAATTGACTAAAAATGGCGTCATTCAGCGGCTAATAGGTAAACTATGGTAGATTTCTTCGACGTAATGTCAAGGAAAATTGGGTTAAAAATGGTGAATTTGAATAAAAATGGCGAATTTGAATAAAAATGCCGAATATGTTATCATTATATCGCTAATACCTAAAATACATATCAGATAAATTCTTTCGCTAAGTCCAAACCACCGATATTTCTCACATTATTTTCAAACCAGATTTAGAGTTCTAGTCAAGCATAAAAATCAAATACATCAGCATGTCAAAAGGGTTTTAGTATTTTCGTTTCTATTAAGAAACATCCAAACTTTTCGTATACTATCGTGTTGTATACTTTTGTACACTATTGGTTTTTATAATTTGTTTAAATTTTTTTAATAAATGTAGCAATAACTTCGAAATTATGGCATTTAGTTGTAGGGAAAATAACATGAAAAATAATCAGTATTTCTTTAGGACTTCAAAACTCAAATAACGACTTCTTGTCCTATTAGAAATACGGAATTGGATTTCTAGAAAAACGGAAAATCTGACAACAATGTAATTGTCACTATAATATAGACCGCCTCAGAAAATTAATACCCATCAAAATCTATAAAAATCTTGCAAGCCGTTTCCGAGATAATTGAGTGTTTCCATACATAAAACTCACTCTGTATGCAAACCAGATTTAGAGTTCTAGTCAGACATAAAAATCAAATACATCAGCATGTCAAAAGGGCTTTATTATTTTCGTTTTTACTGAGAAACATCCAAATCTTTCGTACTCTATTATACACAGGCGTTCTTTCATTATGTCCAAACTAGTAAACCTCTTATTTTTACCATGCAACTCTCAATATTTACATTATCTCTCCCTAGGTGCAAAATGTCAGTATATGAAGCATAAATATATGCAAGCCACTAATTGCTAAATCTATCACTATATCGATAATACCTACAATACATATCAGATAAATTCTTTCGCTAAGTCCAAACCACCGATATTTCTCATATTATTTTCAAACCAGATTTAGAGTTCTAATCAGTTGGAGAATACAAATTTTTGTTATAAAGTACGTTTTAAATGTGATCTCAAATAAAATCCCATGCATAAAACAAATTGAATTCATCGATATGAAAAAGAACTTCGACTTAGTGCAATATAAATGACAAAGACAAAAAATATATCTAAAAGGAAGATATCTAATAGAAATAGGTCGCAAATTTTCAAAGCAAAAGTCTTTTAGTATAATTAGAGTAATCCGATTGAGAAAATTACTTATTATGGGTATACACAAGTTAATAATAAGCAAAAAATCGAACTTCTATTGATCCAATCAAAAAAATCAAATACATTTGTACTATGAGAATGATCTCCGAAAGGGAAATCGATAGGTCAAAATAAACTAATTTTAAAGTAAAAATGTGGCTTATTCACAATCATCATCATTCTCTTTACCTTATCCCTATGCGGGGTCGGCTTCCCTAATTGTATTTCTCCACACAATTCTGTCTTGGGTCATATCAATGTTAATCCCCTTTACCAACAAGTCCTGCCTTATCGCCTCCC